>NC_135505.1:111565101-111684756 GCF_052857255.1 Amblyomma americanum | reverse complement strand
CGCTTGTATGGCGGACGAGCCTTGATCTGCATATTATGTGGGCCACCGATGCCTCCCACCCCCCTCTCTCTCTCGTGGTATGCCGAGTGCGCACAGCTATGCAACCATGACGCGCCCACAAGGGACTCCACTTATAGAAGCCCTTCGTAACAAGCAGCTCGAAGAGAATGACCGTCTGAGGCGAGCAACTCTGGAGCGATGGCTCGCACTGAAGGCGAGACGCCAGGCAGGGAGGAGTCGGTGGGAGGGGGGTCCTCGATTCAGACAAGCACGCCATCTATGCGTATGGCCAGTGCGTTCAGCACGCAACAGGCGATGTGGGGTACTGCGCAACCGGGCAGATTCGAAGGTCGACTAAACAGGCCGTAGACTAGAAGAAAGGTAGCCGAAATGATGCTCAACACGGTGTGGCTAAGCTTCGGTGCATGCTAATCAGTAATTACTCCCTTATTACGGGTATATCTATTAAGTAGTCGGTAGCTTCTGTGCTTAATTATGTCACGGTGTCTCTGAAAATCTGCGGAGTGACAGGCCAGAGGAAGGGATGCTCCACCAGCCGACCTCTCCATCATCTCTCTCTGAAACAAGAGCTCAGATCACTCCAGCGCGCGTGTTGTATTAAAGAAAAGGTGCACCTGCCGTGAATGAATGCGATTATCAAAAATGCGATCATCAAAACGCGTGGCTGTGACATCCTGCCGCAAGGAGTTAGTAAAGCGCGCTAAGTACGTAGAGGTGCCAGATATTAATCTTTGTTCCCTCGCGGTCGCTATAACAAAGTCAAAATGAATCGAGCGTGAAATAAAAGGCGAGCACCTCAGCCACGCGCAACAACTGGGCGTTTTAAAACCATACCCCGAAGATCTGTTCGGAATATGCGGAATTCGAATTAGGCAAAGCCCTTTTAATGGGCTGCACGTTGACGGGAGCAAATTGTCCGTTCGCATAAACCGGCAGTTCGAATTAAAGGAGTTCGGATTAAAGATGCTCATCTATATACGGTCAATGACGGAGCATCGATCGCAGGGAAGTAATGAATACAGAATGGAAAGCGGCATTTGGAGTGCCCTCTGTCGCATATGGGGCAGCAGTACGCGATATGCTGCTTTAGCTAAGTAACAATGCAGTCCGCCTCACGTCTAGTGTGCCTCACTGAAGGATAGTGTGTGTATTAGCTCTACTGTCAGTCTATCGACTCTGTGCTCGGTACATGCTGAAGCAAGCGGAAGCGTCTGACGAAATGAGGTAAAGCACAGCTTCAGAGTTACCGCTGACTCATTCCTTTCCTGGACAAAGAACAACCGAGCACCGTCCTTAGCGTAGAAACAATTCAATATCGCTGCATTTGTAGAGGCGAGGATTATCCATCTCCATAGCTGCTTGTATAAGCAGTTATTCGCAGTCGACAACCGAAAGAAAGCACACATGTCGCAAACGTCGATTAGCACTTCACAACGTTTTTAAGGCGGAAAAACGCGAAGGCGCCCGTGTGCTGTGCGATGTCAGTGCACGTTAAAGATCCCCCGGTGGTCGACATTATTCCGGAGCCCTCCACTACGGCACCCCTTTCTTCCTTTCTTCTTTCACTCCCTCCCTTACCCCTTCCCTTACGGCGCGGTTCAGGTGTCCGCCGATATATGAGACAGATACTGCGCCACTTCCTTTCCCCCCAAAAAAACAATTATTATTATTATTATTATTACTTCTCAGCGACAGCATCTACGGCGATCCAAGGCCTGTCTGTACGGCGTATTTGCGCAGTGTCGTCTACAGTCAGAGCGATCGATCCAGTATAGTCACTGCCCCGTATTCCAATGTTGCAGCTCTCGTCCCCTTGGCTCTTAAGAACGAGGCGAGAAAATCGTTCAAGGCGTCCCAGCGCACCTGAAGAAACAGGCCCGAGACGTGACGCAACCGCGCCGAGTCTCGTCCGGCCAAGCGCACAATAGCGCTGCGCGAAAACGTTACGTCACAAACAGCGACCGCCCTTTATGCGGGCAGGAAGATGATGCCAAGCTCCGCAGGATGCTCCTAGGCACTCCGCCGTATCTCGTGATCTTGACCGCGCAACTTTCTCGCATGCCTGAGCTTACGAAAGAATATGCTGTCTCTATTCTCAACCACTGGGGAGGGGGGGGGGGGGCGCACTTCCTCTCCTATTCAAGGGGCGTGTGAGTCACGAAGACAAGAGACCCGAACCCTGTCACGGGGAAAACGTCTCTTTTCCAGAGCGCCCGCCTGTAGAAGAAGCGCAGACGAGACACACGGAGCTGCAGACGACGAAGGAAAACTCGTTGAGCAGCTGGAGAGATGGTTTGACGTCTGCGAAGAGTTTTGAGCATCGGTAAAACGTGTCTGATCAGAGAAGAAAACTCGCGTTAATCATCTCCTAGCCGAAATTAACACGTCTATGGGTGTTTAACGTCCCAAAACGACTCAGGCTATGAGGGCCGCCGTATAGTGAAGGGCTCCGGAAATTTCGACCACCTGAGGTTCTTTAACGTGCACTGAAATCGCACAGCACCTCTAGAATTTCGCTTCCATCGAAATTCGAACGCCGCGGCCGGGATCGCACCCGCGTCTTCCGGGTCAGCAGCCGAGCACCATAACCACTGAGCCACCGCGGCGGCCTAAGTTAAGACGGGGAAGGGACTTAATGCAGATGCGATATGACCGATGGTCCATCAGAGTAACGGAGTGGATTCCAAGGAAAATAAAAACGTATCAGAAAACGGCTGGAGAGACTGGTGGGGAGACGAGATTAGGAAGTTTGCCTGGGTAGCGTAGGCGCTGCCGGCGCAGTGGACCAAGAGCAGATTAGAACAAAAAGCTTTAATACTGCAGTGGGCGTAGCGCCAGTGATCATCCGGACGACGAAAAGATCAGGGGAACACGGACGAATGGTAATTCGTTAAACGCGCGGACTTCCGGGAAAAAAAAATCAACTCCCACTTCCCGACGCACATGACCCAAGGACAGTTATGCAACTGGTCAATCGACAAACCAGTTCAAACAACGCATGCGCAGTCACTCCGTGCACGACAATGCGTTCTATCAGGTCTTCTCCGCAGACGACTCGCTGGAAAGCCACGTCTGCAGACGATCGGCAGCGCGGCCAGCCGACACGCAGACGACGCGTGACTGCGCGCAGCAGACGACAATCCAAACACGCCACCGCGGTCCGACGCAGACGACGACAACCAGTTCTGCAAGTAGTTATATACACATATATACGCAAGACATGTCTGCGGGGCACGGCCGAAGACACGGCAGCTTAGCGACCAATCAGTGTGCAAGAAGAGCAGGTTTAAAGCAAATCACGCGTGAGGCTACTCCTATACTGTCGTCGAAATCCTCTCCCTCTTCGATAACCATGCACGCCGAGGCGTCGCGCTGAGCGCCTTGCATTTCATAACAGCCCGAGGCTCGACGACATGACAGGCGTGTCACGAAGACTGGATTGGTTGCTGCAGTAAACGCGAGACCTGTACGGGGAGGAAGAATTCGCTTCCTGCGTGCGGCGGCACTAGATCTCTCCCCCGTGCCATCTTCTGCAGAGGGCGCTGCTTTAAACGTGTTTGCGTTGCGTAAGCTTGCTTCCTTCGCGGCTTACTGATATCGACCTCCGGTTATTGGAGAAAAACAGGTTGTGGCGCAAACTCCTCGTCTCGCCTTGTTGTTGCGTTGAGCATTGCCGGCGAACGTCTACTCGGAAAGTAAAAGGTGTGGAAAGGAAATGGTGATTATGGCGGCGGCGGTGATAGTGACGGTGATGACAGTTCTTGGTCATGAAGGAGCAGCTGCGGTCAAAAAGCGCCAACGACAAGGTTATAAAGCTTTACGCAGGTCTCAGAGATATAATGAGGACGTAATACCTGTTTTGTATTTATGGTGATTTGATATGAACCCCCATAAGGAAAATTTTCCCGACCTTATTATGTATGCCTTGTAAGCCTTATAATTATCACAATAATAATAATCATCATCATCAGCCTTAGTATGCCTACTGCAGGGCAAAGGCCTCTCCTTAACCTGGAGTGATACCGGGTACGGCTACTCCTGCCTACAAAGTCTGGCACTCAGGCCGGCAGTATCTTTCTAAATAACATAAAATAAATACGTAAAAAAGCAGCATTAGCAGAAAGTATTTAAAAAAATGTAACAGACGACGCGAATCGCCACATATCGCTCCCCTACCCGCAAGAATGAAAGCAGGCGAAAAAAATCACCATGGTTTGAGAAAGCACGGCTGTAGCCTGACCTTACAAAGCGGTACAAAAGAGCTTCGGCTTCTTCCCAGGACGAACCGTGCAGACTCGCACAAAGAAGTACGTCAAAGTGAAGTATGGCGCACGCGAATGTCGTAAGCACCAAAAAGGCAACGTTTTCCCACACTTTAGAGAAGAAAACAGCGGGCGGATTTTCCTTCTTCCTTTCCGTCTGCGTGACTATACAGCAGACGACACCTCGCACGGGAGCAGACGACGGCAAGCAGGAAGCAGACATTCGTAACACCTCACGCGAATGCTCACTACAGACTCACAGAGAGAGAGAGAGAGAGAGAGAGAGAGAGACAGAGAGAGAGAGAGAGAGAGAGAGAGAGGAGTGATGCGTCTAAAATGAGAAAACAAGAAGCAGAGCACTAGAAAAACGAGAGGCCTCGGTTTGAGCGCATTTCCGAAAGAAAAAAAAAAACCTCCGAGCGCGTCAGCTTCATTTTGTCTGCAACAGAAACCCGGAACAGGAATATAACGCAGAGAAGTCGTCCTAGCTGCACGAAGGTATATACCGCCAAAGCTAGCGGTTTTTTTTGTTTTCTTTTTCTTCTCACGCTGGCGCGCGCGTGAATACGTCACGCCGTGAGCTACAGAACTCACGTTTCAACCTGAACGGAGTGAGGGGCTAGGCGGGCGTTATGGCGGAAACTGCGGCGCTGAACGGTGCGCTGAGATGGGAACAACCTTTGCGAGCGCAGACAACGAGAAAGCCGCTGGGGAATTGTATACTGTTGTGTGTAATGCAGGACGCGAAAGATTTTTTTCTTTCCTTTTTAGAGAGCGTCGCACTCTCGCCAAGCACACGAATACACTGCAGCAAGGAACGCTATAAATGGTGATGCGCGGTGCGCTATACGGTTTCGTCAAAAGAGATGCCGCCAGGATAAAGGTGACGAGAATTCTCCGATGAGTGCCGCGAAATTTTTTTAAAACTGACCGCACTGAACTATAGGAAAGTCAGGTGAACAGGAAATTATATGGGAATCCTAGTCAAAAACACAACAGAAAACTTTCTGTCGTCACAACAGATTTCTGTGATGTTTTTGATAAAAAAACCTGTAGTAATAACAGAATTTTCGGCTGCTGGCCCAAAAGACGCGGCCGGAGTTCCCGGGTTCGAACCCGACCGCTCGGCTGCGTTTTTATGGAGGAAAAACGCTAAGGCGCCCGTGTGCTGTGCGATGTCAGTGCACGTTAAAGATCCCCAGGGGGTCGAAATTATTCCGGAGCCCTCCACTACGGCACCTCTCTCATCCTTTCTTCTTTCACTCCCTCCTTTACCCTTTCCATACGGCGCGGTTCAGGTGTCCAACGATATATGAGACAGATACTGCGCCATTTCCTTTCCCCCCAAAACCAATTATTATTATTATTATTATTCGATTCCGGCAGCGGCGGTCGAATTTCGATGGAAGCAAAATTCTAGAGGCCCGTGTACTGTGCGATGTCAGTGCACGTCAAAGAACCACGGGTGGGCGAAATTTCCGGAGCCCTTCACTACTGACCCGCTGCGGTGGCTAAGTAAGGGCGCTCGGCTACTGATCCGGAGTTCCTGGGTTCGAACCCGACCGCGGCGGCTGCGTTTTGATGCAAGAGAAAACGCTAAGGCGCCCGTGTGCTGTGCGCTGTCAGTGCACGTTAAGGATCCCCAGGTGGTCGAAATTATTCCGGAGCCCTCCACTACAGCACATTTCTCTTTCTTCTCTCAATCCCTCCTTTATCCCTTCCCTTAAGGCGGTGTTCGGGTGTCCGCCGATATGCGAGACAAATACTTCGCCATTTCCTTTCCCCCAAAACCAATTTTCATTTCACTACTGCGTCCCTCATAGCCTGAGTCGCTTTGGAACGCGTTAAACCCCCATAGCATGTAACACATAACATGGCATAACACAACATACATACATACGTGTACATACATACATACATACATACATACATGCATGCATGCATGCATGCATGCATACGATACATACATACATACATACATGCATAAGGGTACATACATACATACACACATACATACATACATACATACATACATACATACATACATACATACATACATACATGCATACATACATACATACATACATACCGGCGTGAACGGTGTGCGCGCTGGAGCAGAGGACAACCGACTTGCTCGCTCAAGCAAGGACCCGACACTACACCGGTGAGCACTAGCAGAACAAATGATGACCAGCCAGCCACAAACAAGCACACACCTAGCGAGATCTCCTGCGAGTTTCGCGTATCCCAGAATGCTCGCGCCGCCTCGCCGTTGCCTTCCGACGCAGCCACCGCGCCGAGACACAGCACTCGGATTACCGACACTGCCGACAACGGCGGCGAACGGCCCGGCAGACAGAGGCGCGGCCGCGCTCAACGCTCGCGGAGGAGGTCAATGCTCAGCAGCATAACGGAGCAGCCGTACACTTACTCGCACATCGGGGACCGTCGTACGAAAAAGTGTCCGCACATGTGAAGTTCAGGAGTGGCGCTGAAAAGCATAAAAAATGCGGGGATTTCTTTGAACTACACTAAGGGAAGAAGACAAGAGCGATTAAATGCGAGGAAAGCACGAAAGAATATTTTTTTTTAATTCAGAGTGTATTTAAGGGCTCCTCCGGGAAGTTCCATCTCCACAGTTGCAGAATTAAAAATTTCCGAGCACCTGCGAAGTCGCAGTCGGTCTCTCAGTAAGGTTTCATCTTATAGTTACTTAGTGATTAATTTCCATGTCGATAATAGGACTTAGATCACTTAGACGGGCTATTTAGGACGAAATGGAAACAGCGAAACGATGCAGCACACCTGCTATCCTCCTCTCCACATGTTTAGTATCCGGTCATGTAATAGAAACAAAAGGCAGTCAGTGAG
The DNA here is from genome assembly GCF_052857255.1 of Amblyomma americanum. Classification (NCBI taxonomy): domain Eukaryota; kingdom Metazoa; phylum Arthropoda; class Arachnida; order Ixodida; family Ixodidae; genus Amblyomma; species Amblyomma americanum. The sequence continues at coordinate 111,677,602 of NC_135505.1, read as the reverse complement.
TCAGTGCGACTGCGAAAGCAGGATAGGGGATCGGTTCAAAACACAATCCGGTAGTTGCCTCACCCTGCGGCGAGCTCTGGCACACACAGAGACGCCCATAAGCGACGTCACAGGTTGCACCAGAACTGTTACGCTATGTTTAAACACAAGCCATCGTAGCGGCGAGGTCACCAGGAATGTGTCTGCGCGTCTCTTGTTGCCAAAGGTGGCGCTGCGAGCGAAACATTTTGACCGCTCTGAAACTATTGTGGCACGAACAAGTCAGGGTTCACTCAGCGTCGATTGGGAGAAGCTTTTTTTTTCTTACGTCGGGGCCAGGCATGAAATCGGTGTTGTAATATGCGGATAACTCACGGGAACCATATTATTTTTGTCCAGAGATGTTCGGAGTCGCCAACCCTGTAACGTACGGGCAAGAAAAAACCGAATAAAAGGCCTGACCATCTAGCAGTCTGCCATTGCTGGCAGGTACATCGCAAAAATGAAAGAAAAAGCTGATTTACATGAGGACGGCAAAGAAATAAATCTACTTCTACAATAAGAAACCCAACACTTGAGCAGCGGGGCTCCGTAAACGCTGTCCAGCTCGGACCTAGAGAGCAGAACAAAACTGGCTCGAAAAGGGGAGAGGCGACAGAATCAAATGGGATTATAGACTGAGGACACCGCTCACTAGCCAAAGCACCTCATTAAAAGTTTTATTGAATCACCGAACTGCTTGAGATAAATATCATCAGCGCGTAGTAAAGTCAGCAAGTGAAACTAATTTCCGAAGTTCTAAAAACAATAAAAGAGCATACGCATATTCGGCCACATGACATATATCAATAGAAAAATTACAGGCCATTCCATTCCCTGTTCAGACAGTGGAACGCCCGATGAAATATTAAGATGCTTCGCCTACAGTATTATCCTCTGCAGTTAAAGCAATCCATAAGGGGCGGGGTTACCTCTTGAAGGTATCTTTTTGCATGTCAGGGATTATTAACCTCGAGTAGCGGACGCATGCACCCGTTTTTGAGAAAAAATGTTGCGTATCCATTCTTTTATTCACGATTTTTTTCCCTTTCGGGGCGGGCTTATTCTGCAGTGGCGTCACAGGGTTCACAAAGCGAGGTAGCGCCGCTCCAGTTGAGCGCACGGACGCGACTCCATTCCAGCCGTTCTGTTCCCATGGTCCGCACAATGGCGCACGCGTTCACACCTCCGGTTGCATGCAGCTGCCGGTTGCGCCTGAAACCCGATAGGCGCAAACGTCGGAGGGAGACAACCGACGAGGCAGTGGCGGAAAAATCGCGACGCGTGCAAAACAGACAGGCGTGCCAGTGTACGTTTGCACAGAGGAGTGCCGCCGGCATACACTATACGTCACTTCCGGAAAACAGAACCCTTCCCCCCAGCTCTCCCTCTCTGCCGGATGGCGGCGCCACACCGGACGGCCGCCGCTCCAAAGGGGAAGTGATGGTGCCGTAGTTCGATACTTGCGTCCTTTTGTGTCCATAGTCGATTGGCGCGGTGTGTCGCCTGTGTGTGTTTGTACGCAAATTATGGTACGGAATTTAGCGTTCCGGAGCTGTAGATATACTATGAGGGAAGCCGTAGCAGAGAGCTTCGGATTAATCTCGACGACCTGAGAGTTTATTTTAACGTGCACTAGATTCCAAGGAAAGATAGGCGTAGCAAGGGGCGCGGGAGAAGGTTAGGTAGGAGAAGTTTGCGGGAATACAGTGGCAGCAGCTGGCACAGGACAGGGTTAATTTGGGGGGACATGGGAGATGCCTTTGACCTGTCGTGGGCGTAGTCGAGCTGCTGCTGCTGATGATGATAGTGGCATCGCGCAGCACACGTGTGCATTTTGCATTTGGTCTCCAGAGAAATGCGGCCGTTGCCACCGGGATTCAATACGCCGACCTTCGGTCTAGAAAGCGAACGCGATAACTAGTGAGCCACCGCGGCGGGTTCGTGTCCGAGCCGCTCGATATTACAGGCAGCCAGCGATGAAGTCTCCCGAGTGGATCGCACCGCCGTAACACACAGCCTATAGAGAGATGAGCGAGCATTTTTCAGGCGCATCTCTAATGCTTTTTGTACGCCTCCTGACAGCGCTTATAGGCGTAGAAGACTAATACCCCTGTCACACGAGACTTCTTCTCGACCTTTGCCGTAAAGTTGTCTTATTGCACTAAAGGAGGAAAACCGAAAAGGAGCAGCGACGCTGCTACACGGCAAATCGAAAGGAGCTAGAACGCGGCCTCCGTGAATGCCAAAAGTCACCGCTGCGTGTGAAGCGGCGCTAGTAACATTATGAAATTAAAGCAGACGGTACCGCTTCAGCTAAGAGTGCTTTCGTTTATGTTGGAAAAAGTAGCTATCACGATAATAAACGAGCGTTCTGACGGTGAGAAACGGATATTTTGAAACAAAGTTTCTTTTTTTTTTTTCATCGTTCTCGGTCCGACCACGGTAGGCGCACTTTTCCGTTCGGCTCCTCGTCGTGTTCGAGAAGCGTGCTTTGTTGCTTGTGTCTTTGTGCACGCAAGCAAACTCAAAACACGCACACAACAAAGAGCAAACGAAGAAAAAACAGCAAAGCGAGATGCGCAAGCACGTGTGTGTCGATGCGGCTGCTGAAAAGCGTTCAAGTCCTTTATTAGCAGTGTGGATGTCTTTAGTCGTAGCCCCCTCTACGGTTAAGTGCACTGTAATGCAAAATTAACCATTAAATAAGATAAATTAGATATTTTTTTACGGTTTCAAAACTAAAAATTGCGTCAATTTTTTATTCTTTGAGCTCGCTAGCTGGCGCTGCCGTCTGGGTTGCTCCTTTAAGCAACTTTAAGGCCGCTGACGGCCGCCTTTATTGCTACGCACCTTTATCGCAAAGGTCTCGACGCTTTGCCGTGTAGATGCGCGTCACGAGCCTTTTTGCAAAAGTACCTTAATTTCTAAGGCCTTACAAGTGCCCGTGTGACAGGGGTATTAGCCGAAAGGCAATGAAAGCCACACGCGGAGTTCGTCAGCTATACGACGATAGTACAGGGCAACGAATGTTGCCAGGCAAAGCGCTCTCCTGTAATTGTTAAGAGCGGTGTCTAACATTTGGCAGAGTCCAGGCCGCTGTCGGGAGCAAACAGCTGCCTGTGTTAGTCAAAAAGTTAATTATCAGAAATTAGTTAACCAGCTTAATAAAGAGGATTCACCGGTTTTTCGGTTACAACTAACACTGGCAATACTATGCCACAAAAGCCACAATTTTACCTTAAAGGGGCTCTGAAACGCCTTCCGAGGAGAGCACATTAACTCACTTAATCACTGCACTGTGTTGCCATGAAAACCAGAGCCAAATAATACTCTTCTATACGCAGCAGACGACCCACAATCACGCGTCCAAGTTGGCGAGCCCTTCCCGGCGACTTTTTCATGCTCGCACCCTCCTCCGTCCCCCGCATCTACGTAGACAAGGTGAGAGGTGGCCATTGGTTAGATTCTTTCAGACGTCGGGTAGCTACCGTGGCCGCGGCCAATAAGCCGCTCAGCTCCGGCGGGTCGGGAAGCTCAGCTCCCAGAGGGAGGGTCGGCGAAGGAGCGCCTACCTTCCAGCGTGCAAAAAGTGACGAGAGGAGAGGGAAAGGCGCGAAGACGCTGAAATTCAAATTTTAACTACAGATAACATAGCTTCTACAAAGCGCATTTAAAAAATCTGTGCTGGACACTATTCGTGAAGCGGCGTGCTTCACTATCACATGCATGCCGCAACTTTATTAGAGCCCCCTTCACAGCCCCTTCAAAGCCTGAAACACCTGGTAGATGAACAGTGCGCCACAGCGTATAAGCAGAGCTGATTGCGCGCACAGGATCCGCGGCCATAAGCGATTAGCGCTAAACAAACGCCACGACTCGAAGGACGAGAGGTGCTGGGGGCGCACTCCTTGCGATGTCCGTTCAATTGCTCCTTCACGGCCATAAACGAGCGGCTCCGGGCATTGTGCGCGCCACAGATTGAGAGCACAATCGTAGCTGCCGGGCAGATAAACGCTACGATAGGCCGAGACCACGTGATTGGACATGAGCGAGTCATTTGAGGCGCGCGTGACCCGCGGGGTGAAATTAGCGATCGTTGCACGGTCGCTTACAGCGTACGTGCGCCCCTAATTCCGAGATCGTATAGGCGGCATTATTTTATTTATTTATTACACACTGTTGGCCTCACTTTGAGGTCGTAACAGGATCGGGTTCACATACATACGAAAAAGTGCAAAAAAAACAACCAGAGACGGAACTTTTTTCACTTTACACAAAGGTACATGTAAATCGCACATGGTGACAGTGCTGTCATTAATGTTCACGGTGGTTTGTTAGCTTCGATACAAATGCTTCAGGGCACATCTGGTTGACAATCTCAGGAGGCAACATATTCCCCTCCCGAATCACATGTGAGGAAAATGACAATTTGAATGCATCACTACGGTATCTGTATTCAGATAGATGTTTTTCATATTTCGTTCTTGCGACACGCGTGTTAGGCTCAAGCAGATATCTAGTTTTATCAAGTTTTGTGCGATCATTCACAAGGAGGAACAAAAACTTTAGTCGCAACAGTCTGGCTCGTGTGTGGATTGTAGAGAGACCGCGGCTTTTTGCAGAAGCAGCATGACGACTGTATTTGTTGAAAATAAATCGCCCAGCTTTTCGATGGACACTTTCTAATCAATCAATATATTGTTTAGTGTGGTTTAGTGTTTAGTGTATCATCAAGTGTAAACAAGTACATATTCAAAGTAATTGTTAAAGGAAGTAGCTGTGATTAGTTCCCCGTTCGGATGGGGTTTAGAGAGAGTTCACGGCAGCAGGTGCGTTCAAGGGAGTGGAGTGTTGTAGTGTACGGCAAATGCCACTTTTTCGCCGTCCCTCATAGGGTGCAAAGAGCGGATTTTTTTTGCAAATTTCTCTCTCTACATCAATTTTCGCATCTTTCTACTATTTATATATATGGGGTACATATAAATTCCCACTGCTTCGCGGAGGAAGCGATTCTGACGACATCTCGGATGTTCCAAGTCATACTGTGGGGGTACTCGAGCAAAAAAATTATAATATAGAACACTCCATTCTCATACACTCAATCTTTGTTTCACAAGTATGAGTTTGAAGTGCAGTTTAATTTTTCCAAGTCATTTTTCCACCAGGCTCCCGATACCCTCAATTCCTTCTGAAATTGAACGCCGAAGCATGTAATGAATTTGCTTTTTGATGCCGAACAAAGTGTTTCCTGTCATATTTATCGCACTTGCACATACCTGTATGTGCATGCACACGCGCACGCATGTAAACGCTCACAATAATGCAAAGAAGATTCGCGTAGCGAACCGACGCTGGATGAGGGGGGGGGGGGGGGGGGGGCGAGCTTTAACATAGTCGCCAGACGTCGCTGGACGTCGTAAAGACATCCACTTTACGACGACGACGCATACATATATTACGCCCTCCGTCGGAGAGCAAATATAAGCTGAAAAGTATGGGGAGGCCCTCTGTAATCGTACCACATTCCGTATACATGCGAGGCCGGCAGGGTGCCTGTATGCACGCACTGCAAGAAACTGCAACAGAAGGAACACGCTCGACGCATACGAAAAACGCAATATGGGTAGCCTGGGGCGATATACTGCACGCTTGAGGTCGGCGTACCGCATGGAACGCGTGTTAACGCTGCCCGCGGGCACGGCTGCAGTCACCCCAACCACCTGCAAGGATAGCGGTGGAGACACGGTGCGGACTGGAGGCGCTGTGAGCAAACAGCCGAGGCGAGTGGAAAAAATAGGATTAGAAACGTAGATGCGAAACCAAATGAACAGAAGGGCGCTATGCGGAGACAGTGTTTATGACCGCTGGAGGACGCAGAGCCGGAGGTAGGAACCTGTTTTGAGCGTAATTCCGCAGTTTCGCTTTGCATCTAGGCTGGAGCGAACCGCGCGTAATGTTGATGATGGGGATGAGTATATGCCGAGCACGATGCAAAGAAAAGAAGTGTGCGTGTGCGAAGGAGATTAAGATATAACACGCCATAGTCTACTTGCAACCATAGCTCACCAAAATCTGTCTCTCTTCCCTCTCTCTCTCTCTCTCTCTCTCTATATATATATATATATATATATATATATATATATATATATATATATATAGGAGAAACCAACAGCCACAGAAATAAAGGAGCATGGGGGGGGGGGGGGGGGGCGTATTATTATTACTTGTGCTGTTGAAGAATGGGGATATATATATATATATATATATATATATATATATATATATATATATATATATATATATATATATATATATATATATATATATATATATATATATATATATAATTGGTTGGGCCACAGCTCCGAGGGTAAGAGCGTTTTCGAAATTCTAAAAACTGACGTAGATATTGATTACGGAGAGCTACACGCCCCTCATTAATTAAGGAGCCTAACAGTTATAGCTAAAATTTTCTCTATTCAATATTAGTTAACCAGCCTGCTAGTTAGCACATCTTAGCTGCATTCTGATGTGCTGCACCACTGACAATGCTTCGCGGAAAGAAGCGCTCTTCTAACTAAAAAAGAAAAGCTCATTTTAACAACAGCGTAAAGTCTTAGGTGAAACACCCTGTATATGTAAGAAAAGCCGTTGTTTCTGACAAATTTCCTTGAAATTCTGTACCTTTAGCTTGCACACCGGGGTTCATGCCATGGTCTCTGCGAACGATGAACTAGTACGTAACGCATAATAACAAGACAAAACATACCGCGTGCTGCGCCACACCACACACAGTGATTCGTTACCAGATTATTAATTAAAGCGGAAGTGCTGTCGTGACTGGCTAGTTATCAGCGCGCAAGGCTCTGCTATAGTGTAAAACCCTAACGCCGTCAGAAATGCAAGAAACCGGGTCACACGTTTTGTATCTAACACGGAAACTACAATCGGAAGAACTGCACTCTAACATTTTTCTTGATAGCGCACCCACGATGGGAAGTACGCGATGAGCAAAAAAAAAAGAATCGCTGTACTGCACATTCTTTCCTTTTATGTATAATCGAGCGTCAGTCACTAAAGCCTGCGCAGAAAGCAACAATTAAGATCCGCATCTCAAACGCCAGCTAACCCGCATTTAGAGCGGATGGTCTATAGACTTGCGTTTAGCAACTCCTCGTAGTGTAACCGGTTGCAGGCGTGTGAAAGAAGAGGCGAAGCAACTTGAACCGACTACCTTTACTAACGTGGGTGACGTTCGCGATATCTGGTATAGATCTGCCACGATGAACAGGGCTGGGTACGTAATTGGGTTAAACATCTGGCGTCGGAGAGAGATTCTATCGCGGCAGGCGATACGTACGCATCAGGTTATTAATCGTTTTGGCTCTTGAAGGCGTTAGTGGTGTTAACTAATGCGTCCGGGCAAAAAAAAAAATCTGTAGTGGAAGATAAAAATAGAGGCAAAAAGCAACGAGGAAAAACAATATATCCTTCAAATCCGGATTTCTTCGGAACGAGCGTCGAAAAACATGACCCGGGTACTATCATGAACTCTTCGATGTGAAAGACGACCTACACTGTGTCGTGTCTTCGTAGTTGTCTATACAGATTTTATTAGTTTGTACGTCGACCGCTAAACATATACACGTCGCCGTAATCGAATGAGACCAGCAGGATGCACCACACACATCTTTCTGTTAGCGCTAACCTGGATTCAGTTGAGGAAAGCGCAGAGTCGAAGCTGTTTCTTTCCTCCTTGCTTGCATCTGATACAAACTAATAAAATCTGCATAGACAACAACGAAGACACGCCACAGAGGTCGTCTTTCGTCTCGAAGAGATCATGATAGTGCCCCTTGAAGGGCTATTTGCACGCGCATGTTGTTGTGGCTGTTCGTTTTTAGGCCGCGTTCACTGCCCTTGTAAAAATGGTCTATAGACAGTCTATAGACTTCTTATAGACTGTTGCCCTTCAATAGATATTTCTTTTTGTCTATTCATAGTCTATAGACTGTCTGTAGATAAAAGTCTACTAAGATTGTCGACAGGCTATATATAGGATTTGTATTGCCTATACACTGTTCTATACGGTTTGTCTATAGAAAGTCTAGAGACTTTATGGACAGAAGTCTGTGTGCAGTCTATAGACTGTCTTTAAAAATTTTGTAAGGATGGTGTGTACGAATCCGCTAAAGGAAAAATAAATCAACTTATCACTGGACGGCGTTTAGCAAACACTCACATGCGCAAGTGAGCCAAAAACGTGCGTTGGCAAGACTGGCGCGTCTCTGAGCTCCGCACTTATGCCAGCCACCTTGTTATATAAGCAGGCGAGTACGCGTGCGGAAGCATTGACCAGCGTACGGGAACTGACTTGGCCGGGAGAACGATTTTGTTTCGGTTTAGTTCTGTTTCTACTGTGATCTCCGGATTTTGGGAGTCGGAGCTCAGTGGAGGATGCAGACGGAACAAAATCTAGGGTTAATAAGCAGTAAAGGTACAAGGCGTGTTCGATATCCAATCAAAACTGTTCAGTTGGTAGCAGAGAAAAAAAATTCTTAAGCTTCCTTGGGTCACAATGCGTAGTCTAGCCCTATTGGAAGGTTAACGCTGTTACGGCCAAACACGACCAATAAATTTTACCCGGTATGGTGGTCAGTTACCCTCCAAATAGAACTGACGGTGAAGGACACAGTGACTATTCCGGAGCCCTACACCATACGGCGCCTCTTCCTCAGTCTTCCTTCTTTCCCTCCTTCCTTCCTTCCTTCTTTCACTCCTTCCTTGCTTCTTTCACTCCTTCCTTGCTTCTTTCACTCCTTCCTTCCTTCACTCCTTCCCTCAAGGCATGGCTGAGGCTTCGACCGGGATTGAGCAGGTTATGAGGAAATTAAAAACTCGGTTACTAATTTAATCAACAGCAGCTAGGCAAGCGCATATACTTCGCTGAGCCTTCTCGCTAAAAAAAGCAGGGTCAGAGGACTTAAATCCGAGCAGGTTTAGCCTGAAGTGACCACCTCCAAATAAGGCTACAAACATCCGACGTACGCTCAATAATGGAGACTTTCTGCATAGCACAGACGTACTATCATGGACTTATACCGGTTTGCTGGTCGGCACGGGTGAGGCCAGGCAGGGCTACCGCGCGTGCGCTGCCGCCGTCCGGTAAACCAGCACATAACTACTCTAGTTAAGTGTCCGTCATGCTAAAAGCCTCTAATGTCGTCAAAGTCCATGAAAAAGGCGCGACGTTGCGGGCAATACACGATGGCGTCTTGCCCACCCTTGGGTGGAGTGCACAAAAGTGCTCGGTCCACAGAAACGCAGGTCTTCACCCTCGACCCGGTCAACGCCAGGCGTTCTTTCTTTTTTATTCACTCGCTCAATTAATGTTCCTCAAGCGCCAGCTTTCTCTTCGGAACCACAGTGCGCAACATCCCAGATCCTTTCACTAGCGGCCAGACGCTCCACGTGGGAGGTCCACACCATCCTCCTCCTCCTTTAAGCAGGAAGTCCTCACTTTATAAGCCGGAGAGAGAGAGAGAGAGAGAGAGAGAGAGAGAGGAGAGCTGGCAATAAAGCGGCCACGCCTCTAGTGAGAAACTGCGAGCTCGTTCCCGCTGGCTGAAACAACGGCCTCTTCTTCGTTGTGCCACGGCACACGCATGGTTGGCGTGTAGTGGTATTACGCGTCTCCTCAACCGGAGCGCACAAGAAAACGCGCACAACGAGCTAGACGAACCAAAGCGGCCGGGTAAGAAGGGAGCAAATTAGCATAGGCAACGCAAAGCTCGCGCTCCTGAATGGTGAACTAACGCCAGTATACTTAACCCTTTCTGGGAAAACGTTTTGTATATGCGGCCTATAGGCGCAGGAATTAATTATTTGTTTATTTATTTAAAGCTTCCGGTGGCTTTTGAGAGTCGATGCACAAACGGTGCAAAAATGTGAGGGCTCAAAATTATGCAAAAAGGACGGGTCAGAGTCACATGCATGGTGTGTATTTGTTGGAATAAAAAAAAAAGGATAAGGTCGAAGAGAGTACACCTCACACTAGACACATATGGAAATGACAAGAATGATTCCCGCTATGATATGTTGATTCTCGTCACGTCGCACCCTGTTCCGCTCGATAATTGTGCGTCGAATTAAGGGAACACATGCTCCGCATGACACGTACGGAACTGCACAGACAGAGCTCGTGTGTTTTCCGTGCGTTCTTCCTATATGCTTGCCGCCATGTTGCTGCATGGTTACCGCGTGATGTCCATGATGTAATGCGGAGTCTGCATTTATTCCGACCCCTCCGTGTGTACAGCGCATGCAGATTGCACATGAGTCACACGAGCGCACACGGAACTGACCATCACCATCGTCAGCCTGACTACGCCCACTGCAGGACTAAGTCATCTGGCATATCTCTCAAATTAAGCCTGTATGCGGGCCTGAGGCCTGGGGTGCGGCCTGATCTCGGCGATCACAGCCTTCAACGCACTCCCCTCACCTGAACGGGATTTGGCCACCCTGGTGTAGTATTTTGCCATAACCTCCTATACGAACAACTCAATGCGGAATACAAATGGAATCTAGGACTTGGACACGCTGGACAAAAGTTGCAAACATCCAGCATTTCGTCGTTCCTGCTATAGCAGATGCGTTAAGACTGGGTTCCACTGAGCAAAGCATTGCCGCAGCGAACGAAAAATGTGAAAATTTGGGTAATCGCTGAAAGTTTTTAAAATCCACATTCTTCTTACGCACCACCTCTCGCCGTTCATTAATTCCTCTCCTCTTCAGAATGCCCTGTCGAATTAAGCATAGCACCACTGCAGAAGTATCATGGTCTGCCCGACCGCGTAAAGCGGAGCCGTCGTTACAACGTCATGACGATGGCGCCTATACAGCCGAGGCTGCTGTGCTGTCGCCCGTCGCGGGACGCTGGACAAGCGGGTCAGCAGAAGCAGAGGCTATCCCCCCCTCTTCTGAATATGCGCCACGGCGGCGGTGTAACGGTGGTGGGTCGTCTTGCGGGCGACGCCGGCCGTTGTCCCTCCGAGACGACGACGGAAGTATATGGCAAGCCGACGTGACGGCCGCCCACCGCGTCGTGACAGCGGTCGCCCCTTTTCCCTCACCGCGTGTACTGGGCGGCTATCTAGATCACGGTCGCGCCAGAAACTAAGCCACCGCGGCCGGACGGCGTCCTGGAAGAAGGAACGGTGACTTGCTTGCTTTCTCGACACCACGAGTGCTTCTGAGGTGATGTGTGTACAGGAGTCCGCATTAAGCCCGCAACGCCCAGGCGATGAAAATGTGGGATACAAGGTAGGACTCCTACCACTGCGTCATTTACTGGTCTCCGCACCTTGAAAAAAAAAAAGAAAAAAAACTTTGGGGTTTTTATGGGGGTTCAACGTCCCAAAGCGACTCGGGCTATGAGGGACGCCGCAATGGAGGACTCAGGATAATTTAGATCACCTTGGGTTGTTTAGCGTGCACTGACATCGAACGAGCCTTTAGCATTTTGCCTCCATCGAAATGCGATCGCCGCGGACTGGGTCGCACCCTCGTCTTCCTGAGTCAGCAGCCGAGCACTGTAGCCACAGCGGCAGCCCCCAGATGAGCGTGGACTGGCGCTGCCGCAATAATGTAAATAGATATATAAATAACTTTCGCGTCACCTTTGTTTGGGGTAGTAGCGAGTGCAACCTTAGCTAGTGAAATAAAGGGGTTAACTGTTTTGTTTTGTAAACCACACCCAACCCAAATCAAGGCTTGTTCTAAGCAATATGCGTATTCTTTCGATTCCTGTGACGTGTCGAGCGATTTCTCCAAACTGTTTTTACGCCACCAATACCCCAGCCTTCCCTTGCTCGTGATGTGTTAATTTTGCTTTCACCGTCCCTAAAACCGAAAGCTGCTGGGAAGGCTCACTGTGTGCTCTCCAATATCGGGTTCCACAGCTTTACAGTCTAGTAGAACGTGTTTAATGTTTCCTACACCGATTCCGCATGTTACATATCTCCCTGTTCATACATGCTTTCTATGCGTGCCTGGTTCTAAGGTAAACTGATCTAGCCTGAAATAGGAGGGCACTGCCTCCTGAATTATCCTACAGCGTATCCTTTCGGATTTCGTCCAGCATTGCATTAAGAGCGTCATCTATCGCATGTAAACCGCTTCTTTCCTTACCACAGACGCAGCAAAGACGTCGCAGCAACCCCCCACCCACGTGCTGGACTAATCTGCGAGACGAGCATAAGCGCAACAAAGCGCTTCCCTTCCCCCCTTCGGCAACGCGCACGGCATATATCTGAAAGCGACAGGCATGGGACCGGAGGCGTCCGCCAGCCAGGTCGACCCACACGACAACTTTGAAGACACACGCAACGGCATGCTATCTGGGTCTTTTTTTCTCTCGCTCTCCCTTGCCCTCCTTTCCCTTAGACGTCCAGCGTCCCTCGTCCGACAGCTTCGACGCGCCAGGAACCGCGGGCGACAGGGCGACAGACACGTAAAGAAAGCCCCCGTCACTTGTGCTAAGCCTTTTTTTTTCCTACTTTTTGTTTTTGTTCTGACGCACACGCCGGGACGATGGCCGAATAACGAACCCGGGCGAGATCCCGTCTCTTCGTACGACCAGCAGCCGTCGCGTGTGTCTCCTGGCGATGTCACACTCTCGGGGCGGTCGGGTAGCGTGCGCACGGAACGCGTATTCTTGGGACAAAAAGCGGTCACCAGTTGCCGTTGTTCGGAAGTGACATATGAACCAAGGCACTGACACGTGGATAATCTAGTCCGGAGAAAATGTTGCTTATGTCGCACGAAACGCGACCACAGAATGTAAAAAGCCAATTCAACCCGACCGCGGCGGCTGCGTTTTTATGGAGGAAAAACGCTAAGGCGCCCGTGTGCTGTGCGATGTCAGTGCACGTTAAAGATCCCCAGGTGGTCGAAATTATTTCGGAGCCCTCCACTACGGCACCTCTCTCTTCCTTTCTTCTTTCACTCCTTCCTTTATCCCTTCTCTTACGGCGCGGTTCAGGTGTCCAACGATATATGAGACAGATACTGCGCCATTTCCTTTCCCCAAAAAACCAATTATTATTATTAATTCAGCAGCGAGGAGAGGTAATCGATGCGTTGTGGGCGTGAAAAATGAGATCCATGCAAGGGGACAGAATGCCAAAAAAAAACTGCGGACCATAATCAGCTCGGCATTCTTTCCGGCCTTCAGCAGCAGCGCATCGCGCAAACTCAACTTCACGCGACCGCATGTTCCCTTTAACAATGTACCATGCTGTACATGCATGCGTAAGTGTGTCCTGTATGTAGCGCAGCTTTGCGAACGTCGCAGAGAGGATACAGCGGAATACGGCCAAAGAAAGATGAGGGGAATGCGTATCTAAGAAGGCCCTGCAACCGAAGACTTCGATCTATTTTAATGGCGGCGAAGTGAATTGCTTCGCGCCTGCCATGGCCGCTAGGGGGTGCAAGCCGGTTGACCACGAAGCCGTCATATATATAGTAGGTCGACGATATTGTTTGCAGAGCCTTCTTTAATGGACTTTCGCAGCTTCCTTTTTCGGCTGTACCTCACTATCTTATAGCAGGCCGAATGGATACAGTGTCGCTGCTGGCCGTTATAAAGAAACGCACAGAAACAACTTTCATTCTGGTGGCGCGTCTTGTTTCAAACCTCTGCCCAAAATTTCGTTGTTTCTGTTTCATTCTTTATGTTCTATGCGTCATTTGACACTTGGTCAGAGGTGGCTGAAAAGACGACAGCTTTTTTGGGACAGCACACGCAGTGCAAGCGCTTCTTTACGGCTTCAACTTGGCATGCCTTGTTAAGACCGCAAATCGCAATCCGATATAATGACAGCCTGTAGTGTTGCCCTCAGCAGAAAGCCACAAGCCGCTAGCGATACCAGCGACGGCACCAGCGACATCAGCAACGACACCAGTGACGACACCAGTGACGACGCCAGTGACGACGCCAGTGACGACACCAGTGACGACACCAGTGACGACACCAGTGACGACACCAGTGCGTGGACGCACACAAGCAAAAGTATGTAGCCTGAGAGCAACAACAGTAGAATAAGAAGGCTAAGAAAGAGAATAAAAGTGACGAAACAGAACCAGCACAGAAACCACTGTCGACAGTGTTGTCACGGTTGAAAACGGACAAACGGAAAGATCAAAAGCGTGCCGGCGACTCGCGAGTTTCGCTTGAGGAGCAACTTTTTTTTTTTTCTAAACAAGAAGGACAAGCCCGCCGACCACCGTTTGAGAAGCCTCGCCAACACGAAAAGTCGGCCACCGCACACCGCGGGTGGACCAGGTCCACTGTTCACTTGCGTGCGCAAATGACCTCACGCGCTGCGCCTTGCCTCCGGAGCCCATCAAACTGACCTCCTGCAAACAAAGAATGGACGGAGCTGCCAGTGCAACAACACGCCTCCCACGCGTTTGAAAAGGAGCGGGGAGTGAGGGGGGAAGTGTAGTGCGTCAGAAAGGTGAGGCCGAAGTACCAATACCTCCAGTTGACTGTATCCGAAGGCCTGCAGCCCTCACAAAAATGGTCTACAGACAGCCTATAGACTCTATTGCCTTCCTATCGCTCAACCGAAAGGATATGGGGCCCAGGTTGGCTTCTCGTCAACTTAGGTGGCGGGCCCGTGACTGCGGTGAAAAAGGCCAGGGCAGGAACCCAGCATATTCGGGTGTAAGATCCACACTAGATGCCGCTATTGCCTTCCCATATATATTTCTTTTTGTATACTCATAGTCTATAAATTGCCTATGGACCAACGTCTACTAAAATTGTATGGCCATAGATCTATTGTCTATAGACTGTCTATAGGATTTATATTCCCTATAGACTGTTCTCTAGGGCATGTTTAAAGAGAGTCTTTAGACTTAATCCGAATTCTATGGTCAGTCTATAGACTGCCCATAGACATCTGTCTATTAAGCCTATAGACTGCCTAAAGAAATTTTTGTATGGTTATACGGTCACCAACGGACCTCCCCCCCCCCCCCTTCCCCCCCCCCCCCCCCCCCCGTATCAATTGCGAGCTAAGAGTCGTACCGCACGTGTATACACAGCTAGCCGTGCACGCCTAAGTGCGTAGTGGTACTATTCTGGGGACCGATGAATATGGAGGCGTAGAGAGAGAGACAGCAGTGAGCCAGAAGTGAATCAGGAACCAAGGCGGCGACCCCACTCGCGTCGTTTTTTCAGCGTAGGAGTTGGACGGGGAAAAACGGCGCATGCAATATAGTCGAGTGCGAAATAAAATGCGCGTAACCGCTCAGTCACTCTCTTCCGTCCCTCCCTTTAGTGTGCAGAGGAAGATGGAACCACCTCACCAAGCAGTTCCAGAAAAGAACTATTCCATAGCTCGCGCGCCCGGGATTTCCCTCAAAGCTGCGCCAGCGTGCATGGATATAGTGAGTAACCGGGTTAACAGTGGTCCTCCAGTAAATTACGTTGCACAGTGAGCTGGTTATCAGAACTTCATAAAGTAGCGCGACATGTACAGGACAAAGAAGTAAGCGCCTGCGCACGTTCTCTTATGTATGAATGCCCTTCGCATAATAATAATAATAATAATAATAATAATAATAATAATAATAATAATAATAATAATAATAATAATAATAATAATAATAATTGGTTTTTGTGGAAAGTAAATGGCGCCGTATCTCTCTCATATCGTTGGACACCTGAACCGCGCCGTAAGGGAAGAGATAAAGGAGGGAGTGAAAGAAGAAAGGACAGGTCCCGTAGTGGAGGTCTCCGGAATAATTTCGACCACCTGGGGATCTTTAACGTGCACTGACATCGCACAGCACACGGGCGCCTTAGCGTTTTTCCTCCATAAAAACGCAGCCGCCGCGGTCGGGTTCGAACCCGGGGACTCCGGATCAGTAGCCGGGCGCCCTAAATACTGAGCCACCGCGGCGGGTAGGCCCTTCGCATGGACCCAAGTTTAGCGAGACTAACAAACCAGCAAGCGAAACGAACTTCGCGGTAGCCATATAGCCCGGAGGGAAGCTTAGCTTACCGGGTTAGTTGGTAATACACAGCAAAAAAAAAATAATAATAATAATTAAAAAAGCTATTTTTTTTGTCCTTCTCTTAGAGATTGCGCTGTTTTGCGATTTCCGTTGCTACGGAAGTAAATGCTGCTGGATTTACCATCATCCACTTTTTTTCCCCCTTTTTTACACGAAAATACCGCCACTGCCCCTATGATACACACACACTAAAGAAAGCCCTATACTACCATTTCGAGTGGCAGCTGGGAGGAGCACCTTTCCCTGGCACTGTGCACTTACTGCGTCGTGAAGGAAAAGGCCCACGTCTTGAGTGTTTCAAGTCATACTGAGCGTAACTGTACGTGTATGTAATTGATCAACAGTCCAGTTCAGTATAAAGAGCGAGCAACCAGGTGCAGACACCCCAGCGTAACCGATTATCCAATCCGGTTTTTCGCCCTTCAAGGCGCCTCAGAAATGGCTTCCAGCGATCGGCGCGGCGAGGTCAGGGCGACTCACGGTGTATGTCACCCTCCACGCATCACTCGGGATATGGGGGAGCTGCGAAGGTCCGTCTGAGCACTCACCTGCGATAGCAAAGAAACGTACACATTAAAACAAGCGCACATTTTCATTGTCACTGTTCTCACCGTCGACATCGGAAGCCGTATAGTGGGTGCCGATTAAAAAAAACGCAGGCCTCAATAGTTAGATACAACTCAATAACGCAGGGTACTATTCAAAGGACCTGCCAGTGGCGTCGGGCGATTCTCAGGGAGGGAGTGGTAGATGAAAGATGATAATCCCTTCCATCTATGGTTGAGGATAGACTCCTCTCTCCATTGTGGCACTGCTCCCTGCATTGTCCCGCTAGCAGGGTCATGAGAATCGGCCGACGCCATTGGCTGTAAGGAGGTCCTTTGACGGGGAAAAGCCGCTGCGTTGTTGAGTTGTATCCGACTATAGGATCTGCATATTTCCAGTCCTTACTGCGCCTAAAAACATCCCCATTCTTTTTTACCATTGGGACCTTCAGTTGCAATGCGGTAACAACCGCATTGCAGAGAAGGAACCTGGCGCCTTTCTTTAATACCCCCCCCCCCCATTACAGACTCGATAGCCCACTCAATGTCATTGACACTGATCACTCGCCGTGCTACATCGCGCACTATGACGCCTGCAGGCTTGCAAGCCGTTTCGCCACCCCTGAAGAAACCAAACCGGTCTCGGAAAAGTGAACAGTCGCTTTCGTCCCGTTTGTGCCTTTATCTACAGCCAGGAAGATTGCTTTCCATGTTTGCCTTCAATCCGCAGTAGTAGTAGTTTCGGTACGTAATGGCAAAACGTAGTCGAATATGCTCGTAGTCATCGCTAGCTTTTAGCCTTCTCTGCAACAAGCGAGATCCTGCAGCTACGCTTACCAAACTCATTTTCTAGAATCGTCTCTGCCGTGACAAGCTGTCGAGTCAGTAACAGTCGGGCTAATTAATAGTAAGTTTCACTTACTAATTAGAGGCAGCACTTCTGAATGAGTAATACGCATGCGCAGTCCCACGCACAATCCCAAGCCGTCACGTCCCATTCTAGGCACAGCGTCAGACACGGATGAAAGACATCAGCAAACACTTTCCGGCCCAGTTTCGCAAGGTGGCAATGTGTGGCCACTTGCGCGGTTCATGTTTTCGTAATCTCCATCCGCATTAATGCCCCACGACATAAACAGCGCCCAGAACACGACGACGCCCTGTTACGCAAGGTAAGGCGTTTATTTGGTCATATACATTTCATCAATGCTAGTCCTTGTTGATATCTTCACCATGTCGCAGAGGCGTAAAAACACACGCGCGCAGATATGCTAATTACACGTTACGTCGCCGTGCTGGCTCAGCTATCTTTTAATTGCTCCACACAACTGAAGAGGCACGTCGCGACTCCGCCATACAGATGCCCGTCTCCTCAAGTTCGCCCGTAGAACGCGCCAGCGTTGAACTTAGCCGCATATAGACTCCGACGGCAAAGGCAAAAACGTCTTCTCCCCGCAGAGCTGCAGACCCACGTTGCGTCTCTTTGAAAGGCAACCTGTTATGCGCGCTGGCGCCCAAGCTGCAGCAGCGTACAAAGACAGCCCTCTGTGCGAGGACCTCATGGTCACTCGGGTCCTTCTGAAAACCGCGCCGCCAGAGACGCAGCGTCTATGAGTACGCATGAAGGAACGCCGTTTAATCGGTGCAGACATTGAAATTTTCATTGCATGTTCTTTCTTTAGAATGCTTATCTTAGTAAACACTGACCAGAAAAGTGTGCTGTGCTGTGTTCAGGGGTGCATAAGCACTTAGAAGGCTATCATGCGCCATGGTCAAGGTATAGAAAAATTGTTTTCTGAAAAATTTTACACAAATATGAAAAAAATGGTGCTGTAGAAGGCCTAAACAGTTGGTACTACTTAGTAACGACAGAGGAGAAATATTTTAGAACTCGCTAAAGGTAAAACATTAAAAGATGGTCAGGTAAACTCAGCGGCCATCTTTGGCTGAGCAAGGATCTCGAGGCTCTCAACCAATGGAATAGAGATATCTGCCTTCTTCTCAGGGGCGAGAAAGAGGCTGAGGTGTATCAAAAACAGGTGACGCTCTGGGTCAGACTTTACAGGATCAGTAAGAGAAATTCGCCTATGCCCGGTAAATAGTTTAAAGCCCAATTTGGTCTCTAATGCTGTTCCTCTTTTGGTTTTAAGCAGAACGGTGGCTATAGTATATGACGTCACAAATAGGTTTGGTATGAACTGAAACATATAAAAACTGAACGATTCAGCGTTTTAATTCGCTTCAACCCTTACGCAAACATGCATCAGGAGACAGAAAAACAGCTAATGAACAAATCTATTAAAACGCATTTCTTTTTACGTTACACGTGATATCTCATTTTTAACTGCGACGTGATAGATACTGTTCGGCTGTTGAAACCGAAACTTCGTGAGGGAAGAAATTTAATCCCAAATTATTTACAGAGCGCACGTGAATTCCACGTGGTGATCAGTGTTGACTGACGTCTTCCGAATCATTCCAAACAAGAAAGATATTGAAGTTTGGTGTCTTCACTCCTACCGCAGGACACATCAGAACAACGCCCTCTCGTTTTCGGTGCCCCACGTGTCACAGCGTGAAAATGCCTCGTGAGCGAAAGAGCGCCCGCTAGGAGAGGAGGAGGCGTGGAGGTTCCAGCCGGCCGACCACCAGGAATGGCCGCCGAATCTTGCCGCGACAGCTCGGATCCCGGGACGCTGATGGGTGTCATGGGTGCACGCATGCGTGTGTGGGTGGTCCGCGATGGAAGACGCCCTTGCCTTTAGTACCGCCGAGGCGGCAGCCCGTAGAGGTCTCGGCAAAGGAGAGAGTACGGGGGGACAACGATTGGCTTTCAGTCCTCCTCCGCGCGCACTTTATTCGCGCTTAAGCTATTGCGTGGACCTCGCTTTCTATGACGAGCCCTTGCCGAAAATAACATTCCAGCTCCATCTAGAAACCCCTCCTTCATACTGTCCCCGCTAAGATCCCGCTATAGGCTCGGGCGGTAGAAGCAAGGACGTCAGAAAGGCTCATGTACGGGTACGAGAATTATTGGAGGGAACACGTCTTCCGTATTCGGCCTGCGATTGCTCTGCAAGTGAGAAGCGTGCCGGCCATCTTTTCTCTTTTCATATTAGCCTTTTATATATAGTTTTCGACCGAACAGTGATTCCCGGTAATACCCTGTGTACGAAGTGTCCCTCTTCGTGTCGCTCGTGGAATCGCTAACCTGTGCCAACGTTCAAATATCTTCGTGGTACTGAACTGCATCCAAAGACGTAAAGTACGCTAATTTGTCGACGCTGCTTATTTCGCAGAGCAAAGTTTTACGGTCTTAGCTTTAACTATTAAGCACTTTGCAGAGACGAAACAATGAGAAGCAGTACGCTCAGACGTAGAAGAAACTTTTGATACGAACAATCCTAAAGGCGAGAAATTTATTCTCCGTTCCCAAAGGTGCAATCAATGATGTCCGTATATTCCATGGAAGCCGTTCAACAAACATCGCCAGTTTGTAGGCCAAGTGCCAAGAACTATCAGATTAAACGTAGCCAAACAACATGGTGCAACTTCCCAGTTCTCCGAAGGGCACCCGACAGATGAAGGTAAACTAAGGACGTGTTTATTCCACCCTTGTTTCTATTACATCGGTACTTCCTCAGTCAGTGACGGAGTCAGTTCAGCTGCGTTTACGCGAGGGACAGACGCGGACATACAGGTACGAACTGTTATGAACAGCTACAACTGTCTGCCTATGAACGAAACAAAAACAAAATCTCGCGGGCGTTCCGCTACCCACCTGGATAACATTCTCAAGGACTAGCGTGTGAGCGGCGAGAGTTTTCAGCCATTACTAATTAGGACAGCGACTGCGATGCCAATGCTGTTCACCCTACAAGAAATTTCTGTGTACAACGGTCTCCGTAAAACAGAAAAGCCACTCACGACTTCTGAAGTACCGTAGTCAGATGAACGCAAGCCGCTTATCCCCGGCTTATGCGCCGCTCCTTTGCCACATCACTTCTACAGAACCACTCTAACTGCGAACCCACGCACCGATTCACATTTGCACACACGTAATCCCACCCGCGCAGGTGTATGCACGACAAGTTTGCAACACGGGCAGTCTTCGCTCAGTTGTCCACAAGCTACAGCGTCAGCGAGGATTGTCGTGCCTTCCCGCCGGCGCAGTTCCACACAGAGATCCAAGCCGCAGAACTCAAACGAGTCCCATCGATCTCGCGCGTGCGCGAAGCGAGCGGGAGGGGGGGGGGGGGGGGGGGGGGGGCACAGTCAGCCGCAGGCAGAGGTGCGCCGCCGTCGACTCGAAGACGTCCAGCAAACAACGCGAGGATGGCTAGCGCCGCTCGCTTCCATGTGGGTTTCAAGGTTAAGTGGCGACCCGGCCCGGTGACTACGCGACGAAGATGCGTTCCTTCCTCCAATATACACCCTCCCTCCTTCCACCCACCGGCGGCAGCCGGGTCGTTTTCCGCCGTCAGCGCCAGTTTGCTGGGGGCATGCCAACGAGCCCTCGAGGCATAGTAGCGTCCGAACAGCGCCGGGGCACCGAACAAGCAAATGAGGGTAGCGCTTCTTGGGTGGTACAGGCACACCCGATCAAAACGCACGACAGGATTTTCTGTCGTCTTCCTGTCGCACGACAGAACGCTGTGTCGTGCGACAAGCCTTCTTGTCGAGCGACAAGCCTTCTTGTCGAGCGACACAGCCTCGTGTCGTGGGTTCTGTCGCACGACAAAGGCGTCTGTAGTGGGCATGAACGGATTAGCGGGACCTGCAGTGCCTCCACCCGCGTGAATACAATCTGGAGCAACCGAGGACCCATCACGTACGGCCCGCGCGTGCCGCCATGAACTCGTGGCGGTATACATGAACGGGTTCTCCTCGGAGATGATACTGTCTCCTTCAGTGTATCGATCTCTTCTCTGATCAATGGAAGCACGGCGAGCAAATGCGTGCCGGCAAATAAACAACATCCAGCCTTGGGGCAATAGGACAGACTTTCCTTACTGCGCTGTATTTGCTCCAGTGTCCGACATTTGCACCGAGGAAAGCAAGCGAAGGAAGGGGTGGATATAAAGAGCACCAAGGCTTTACGACGATGCTCTCGCCTTCCTCCACCTTTCGACCCGATCTCGCTTTGGCCTCCACTTTCCGTAAGTCACGAACAGCAACGGTGAGCTCCATTCTGCACTGCGCGGCTTTTATTGGGGCGGCCGCGTGCTAGTCGTGCTTTTCAGGGGCACGAAGCTATTGGGAAGGGAGCACGACCGCACGCGGCTGCCACGTGTGTTGAATGCCCATCGAAGTCCAAAATAAATGGAACCCTAATAAACGACACCCACACACGTGTGCGCATCCTCACGCGGTAGCCCTTCAGGTTATAATAGCCGAGTTAAGTATATGCCGTGAAGCCAGGCCATGTGTGCCACCCACCATCTACGGGGACAGGAGTGGTAGAGGCTGCCCACAGGCTAATACACGTCATCGGGGTAACCGCGCCTCTGCGGAATGACACGGCGCGTGTGGGCGCCTATGCCCTTAGATTCACCACAAGCGCCGCGGCCGTGAGGCGTTGACCCATTGTTACGTCTGCACTATTAGATGCGGTGCAGTCACCCTCGGCACAAGGACAGATGAAAGCCGCAGGAGTTCTCACAACTGACTGCGCGAGCTTCAAGTGTTAAAAAAGTGCAGCAGGTGTGTCTTTGCACAAAAACAGTTCACCGTGACTAGCCCTCTGGGCAGAGAAAAAACCATAGGACTCCACATAAGGTTCACCACCAAGAACCCTTCTCCTTCTATGATAACCCTTCTCCGGGTGGTTCCTATGGCAACCACCCATTCCTCCGCTCTCTCCCTACTCTCCTCCTTCCAAGGTAACCACCACCCGCAGGGTGGTTTCCATGGCAGCCACCCTCTGTTTGCGCATTAGACCGCGCTTATACCATTTGTCTCCTCCTTCCACGCTAACTACCACCCGAGTGGTTCCAGTGGCAGACACACCCCCGGTTACGCACTACTAACTACTACTCACTGATAATAGTACTACTACTGCTACAACGACACGAAACCAAGGGAAACGGTCTAATTGCCATATATGTCGCACTCTTCGCACAGTTTACGCGGGACCAGCGTTCACATAGGCGTCCTCTCAACTTGGTGTTAGCATAACTGGCTCATAATTACCGAGGAATGCACGATGTCGAACTGTCATGTGGCGGCGAATAAGTTCTTGGAACACCAACGATGTCAGCGATGAATAGTTCTCAGTTTTTCAGCATTTCACTCGTATGGCTCAAACAGACCTGCGCAACTTTGCAGTAGACAGATGCAGCTGATGGATGCCTTGAACAGTATATAGATGCGGAAGTTTACCGTTACGACACACAACGAAGCTGAAAATGACGCATTTTACACAAGAGTCCTCTCCCGTAGCTGTCGCTAGCGAAATTAGGTGTGAGAAGGTAAATTTCAGGTACACGGTGCTCGTGACTACTTGGATTGTGATTCTAGGAAGGTGCGCTTTCTGCAAAACGCAGCCGCGGCAACCAGATGTCGCTTTGCTCGCTGTGGTACTAAAGCAGCCCTCGGCCACACCATACCACTCAGATGGGCAGCTATGAAGAAACCAACCAAGCTGGACGGGGAGACAAGAAGGGAAAGGTGCGACCGCAAAGGCCGTCAATACAAAGGACAGTGTACACGGGAGAAACAACAGCCGGACGGATTCTTCTCGAAAGAGGGGGTGGGGGGTGGGGGGGTGGGGGGGGTGGGGGGAGACGACCGGCGCAAACGTCGTCGAAAGGCGATTGCGCGACGCTTGCATGACGCATGGTCAGGGGTGGCGGTCCCCGACGCCCTCTGTGCAAGAGCGCGCGTTCATCGTCGTCTCAGCAGTGGAGAGTGATGTGCCAAGGTCGGGCCAAGAAAGACATTCGCCGCAGCTTGTATCTCTGGGATGGGGCCCGCTTCGCTGCGCGGACAACCTCAGGGGGCGGCTTTGTGCGGGCGAGACGCGGAGAGGGTCCCGTTGGAGAACACGCCCTATCGTTTTCTCCACTGCCCCGCTGACCCTCGCAGTCTTCTGGTTCTCTGGAGGCGAACAGTGGGGTGCAGTTCTGAACGCAGAAGGGCGGCAGAGGTCACCTCACACGATGGTGATGGGCCGAAGTTTGGTTCTTGTCCTATTCAGAACACTCTTAATGCGAAAGTGTTACAAGCCTATGTCGGCGGAAAGGTGTCCGCAAAATGTGGGAACAAAATGTAAAAAGGTGTCGAGATCTGAGAGCTACTGCGCCCTTTCCTTTCTTCAAAAACATTTCCTTTCCTCAAACGCATGCTTTCGCATTCCTGCACGTAAGCAGACTTAAGTGCCCTCAGAATTGTATTCGGTTTGGTTTGGTTTTATGGGGTTTAACGTTCCAAAGCAACTCAGGCTATGAGGGACGCCGTAGTGAAGGGATTCGGAAATTTCAACTTCCTGTGGTTCTTTAACGTGCACTGAAACCGCAGAGTACACACGGGCCTCTGGAATTGCGCCTCCATCGAAATTCGACCGCCGCGGCAGGGATCGAACCCGCGTCTTTCCGTAGCGCACTCGACCCAAATTTGGGCACGCCGTCGATACTTAAAGCGTCCTTCTCCCCAGAACTATCCCAAGGTCTGACCGATACGGGGCGAGCAGCCCGCTAACCGCGGATAGCGCAGCTGCCCGCACTCAGCCGTGAAGAGCACTGCACCAACACAGCGGCCAGATTATGCCCCTGCCGAAAAGGCCCCAGATTACAACGGCCGAGCAATACTATATATACAAGAACCTGTCGCGTATACTCACGCGCGCGTTATCAGCGCTCGAGTGTTTGTCCAAGATAACGGCGGTGAGAACAGGGAGCAGCAGATATATACGTTACGGCACCACTATTATGAAGCCAAGTGCCTTCCCCATACTTTGGCTCGCACGTGGAGTCTTGTGGCACTCTGAGGACGGTCACTGCAGTCGTGCGATAGTGTCGGCCGACGACTGTACATTTTCCGAAAGTTTTTACTTCGATACATCGTGCAGCCTTCGATACAGGACATAGAGTAAGGCGAAAGCTTCAGCCTATAATCTGCTTGTTTTGAATACGTAGTCGCTTCCATTATAACAACTTTATTGATGACTCAGAGCAAAAGCTCACGATGCATTCAAGCAACTGAAACATGGAAATGCGCGCAGCTCATGCATACATGGTATAACCTCTGGAAGCCATACGCTATGGGCGCCCTCAAACCTGTTGGAGCTTGTGCTTATAACCAGCCACACGCTTCCTACAGGGTGTGGCAAACCGCATAAGCTCCCCGCACATCCAAGCGTTTCAGCACTCTCATCCCAGGACAACTAGGGCCACTCCAGGAATATTGTTCTCCAAGCAGGCCTTAGCAGCCAGGCAACGCTACGGAGTTGTAGAAGCGTAGCTTGTTGGGCCAGTTGGAGCGTGGTACCAGGTAGAGAAACCAGCGGAACAGGGCGCGTACACAAAAAAGGAAATTTCCTTTTCTTGCGTACGCGTCCTGTTCCGCTGGTTTATCTACCTGGTACCACGCTCCAGAGGAACCGCACGAACGCCCACGAATTCTTCCGGAAGCCGGTCGTCTTTTATAATTCCAGGTGCAGCTAGCAGCATCAGCTGGATGATAACGGATGATGAAAAATCATCCTTCAGTAAAACGAGCTTTCGGGCAAGTCGGTTATTTCTTGGGAGATAATTGGAGCGCGGAAACCACGAACACAAAGAAGAAACACCCACTGACACGAACAGTCCCTGCATTGGCCGTGTCAGTGGGTGTTTCTTCCTTACGTGTTTGCGGTTTCCGCGCTCCAGTTACGCCTCAAGCAAACTATCCGTTCAACTGCTAAGCAACACGCGTGATCGACGAGTATTTGTATAGCACTTTTCCCCAGCGGCAGCCTTTCCTGCAAATCGAAGAAAAAGGTAAGGCAAGAGAGCAGATTCCACCGTGTATTTCGGGCGACATTGGTATATTTCTCTTCCCTAAGAAAGAGGTGTCACTTAGCCGCACATGCGCAAGAGAAAAAAAAAAGGTCCTCCCAGGCACTTGGACGAAGTGGCATCATATTTGTGAGGTACCCTCGTCACATGCCCCCTGAGTGCTCACACTCCCAAGTCAGGTTTGGCAAGGCGTTCCTCCATAAAAACGCAGCCGCCGCGGTCGGTTCGAACCCGGGAACTCCGGATCGACTACTGATCCGGAGTTCGGCGCGGTTCAGGTGTCCAACGATATAAGAGACAGATACTGCGCCATTTTCCTTTCCCCAATAACCAATCATTATTATTATTAAAGCGCCCCCTTGACCGAAGGAACATCGTCGGCGGAGCACTCCGTTAGTACCACGGGACTCCTATGGCTAAGGCCTACCAGGCTAACCCCTTACAAAAATTTCTGTAGACAGTCGGGGGTAGATTTCTAAATATAAAGTCTACAAACTCTCTATAGACAAACCGGTGAAAACAGTCTATAGGCAATACAAATCCTATAGACAGTCTATAAAAAATCTTTAGGTTTATGGCCATACAATTTCAGTAGACTTGTCCATAGACAGTCTATGGACTACTAATAGACAAAAAGAAGGATCTACAGGAAGGCAATAGAACATATAAGAAGTCTAGAGACTGCCTATAGACCAATTTTATAAGGGAAGTCGTCTTTGGCCAGCAGCTAGGCGAGCGATAATAGTTTTTCAGCCTTCTGTTCCGTCTAGAAAGTGCTGAATTCAAATATCGCAGCATCACCCGCCGCGGTGGCTCAGTGGTTAGGGCGCTCGACTACTGATCCGGAGTTACCGGGTTCGAACCCGACCGCGGCGGCTGCGTTTTTATGGAGGAAAAACGCTAAGGCGCCCGTGTGCTGTGCGATGTCAGTGCACGTTAAAGATCCCCAGGTGGTCGAAATTATTCCGGAGCCCTCCACTACGGCACCTCTTCCTTCCTTTCTGCTTTTACTCCCTCCTTTATCCCTTCCCTTACGGCGCGGTTCAGGTGTCCAACGATATATGAGACAGATACTGCGCCATTTCCTTTCCCCTAAAAAAAAAAAACCAATTAAAAAGCGCAAGCAGCGCAATTTGAAAAATTCCAAGACGTAACAAGGTTAAAATTAGAGTAACAGCGCAACCTCCGGGATTGTGTCCTCTTCACCAGTTTCACTCGGTCCATCGCAACATGTAGGCAGCGTGCGCGGCACGACCACACAAGCAACGCGAATTGCCACCAGAGCGAGCAGCATTCGCAGTCTCCTTGGCAAGCCCCATGTCCTTACACATCGCCCTCCGCGCCCCAACTGTGTTCAAGGCCCGGCTTTGTGCGGCGGGAAAAGCAGCTAATGGACCCAACACTGTCCCGCAGGGGGGCGTTACAACTTGATCGATGAGCTCAGCGCCGTCGCGAAGAACCAGCCGACCAAGATAAAAGGGCGACAGGCGCACAAAACGCACTCCGCATCACTCTTCGCCATTCTCGGATCTAGATTCTCGTCCATTTATTCTATGCTGCAGGCTCGATGGAGAGACCACGACTTCGCGCCACTGCCAGCAGAGGCCGACCGCGTTTAATTAGCCCCGGCAAGTGCCACCATCTGCGGGCTATAAAGCGATCTCATGGACCGATCAACTAGTCCTTCCTCCCCCACCCTCCCTCAGCCGTCCTGCGCCCAACCTCTCGTGATCTCTTTCTCCCTCTCTGCCTCAAGAGTCAAGGCCGCCGGAGAGAATGCAGATCACTGCCGCCCTCACAGTTCCCGCGAAGCGAAGCCGATGCCGTGGTGGACTCGTGAGCTTCGAGACTCGCGCTGCTGCTGTTGTGTGCGGGACGGAGGAAATCCCTGCGCCGCTGCTGGTGCACGTGTACCGTGGGTCGACCTTAATCCGAAAAGCTATTTCCGTAATCCAGATCTCTGCGAGCGAGAACATTTTTACCGCCTAAGACCCTATATATATTGAGTTTCCTTTGCGGCAGAGGGTGTCTTTTTCGGTGGGTGGCGCGGTCACGTGAGTTCAGGTGCAGCGGCCGAATCGAAACGCTTCGGTGAAAACTTATGGCTTCCTCGCTGCGGTCGCTTAGGTCTCGATCTTTCGTTTCCCGGCTACGAAGGTCACTGTTTATGATTCTCCATGGGTGCCTAACTCTCTGTCTTTCTGGAGGGACACCACCAGCTGTGCGCCGGCTCGAGAAATGCGCGAGGAAGCTGGGCGACGGCGGAAAAATGCGCTTTGATCGGTGCGGCTGCTTTTAGTGCTTCCTCGGTCTGTGAGCACTAGCCACGGACAAGAAGTATGTTGAGACTGTAAAAAGATTGAAAAATAAAATTTCCCTGCCCGTGCCACTAGGTATAACGGGCTGCTGTCCAAGGACAGTGGATCGACAAAGAAAACATGAGAAAGTTTACAACATTCGTATACAGTGCGAAAGCACGGCGCATCTATATTGCCCCACCACTTCCGGTGCAGTGGTGCAGCGGTAAAGCAGTGAGCCACAGCACTGATATGGCAGGTGCTGCCACCTGTAGAATTTGCGCTATCCACGTTGCTCCTCCTGCATACGAGGCGGATGCACAAACTAATTTTAAAATCCGGTTGCGCCGGAACGAAAACGCCGCACAGCTGCGAATTTTTGTATAAAAGGTGAAGAGGCGAAGAAGAACCTGCGGTAAAACACAGACTCAGCAAACACCCCAGTTGCCCTTCAACCGCGAAAGCAACCCGTCATACAGTAATCGCTGTAATAAGAAAAAGAAAAGACTGCGGTGATACAATACTGGTAATGCATGGTAAGAAAGCGCCGCAGCCACGAGCACGAGGAATGGATCCGCAGAGAATCGATTGCATGGCGGGTGCGCCCCTGCACGCGATCCTGTCGGCTGCGCCAGATCCTGTCGGCTGCGCCAGTCGTGGGAAAATAGATAACCGCGCGCGCCGTTAAACGTATTGTTGCCCGCGGAGGCCCCACTGCAGCGACGACAAACGGTGCCGAACCGCGACGGAGAAGGACACATTACCTCGAGATCGGAGGCAGATCCCAGCGGCAAAGAAAGGTAGCGCGCTGTGAACGGGATAAGCCGGGTAGAAGGCGACGCCTTGGCGATTTCAATACAATCGATACGCGGGGTCGCTCGCGTATCAGCTGTTCGGCGAGTTGAACGCATCTGTCGAACGATTTTCGAATAGCACGGTTTCAATGGAAATCATACGCGCCAGCAGATAAAAGAATCGGCACACGCCCTTGCTTTAAGGGGCATGTCGCGCCCGATCGAGCCGATTGCAGCGAGCTTTCCCACGACGCGCGCACGAAAGATCGCGCGTTTTCATGTGCGTATAGCCATGATGGGCCCGGGACAGACCACCTGCAGACACTTCTGTGCCAGTTATGTGTAAAGAATAGTGTTCCATGCATTTCATTAGCGCTGTTCGCCGGATCAACTGCCTAGCTGAGTTTAAAGCCACGAACGCGTGACAACAGCCTCGCGAAAGTCAAGCCGGACGACGCAAGCGGATCCGCGAGACAGCGGCGCCGACTCTCCCGCGTCCCTAGCCCGGGAAGGCCGGCAGCTCCGACGGAACAGGTTTCGCTCTTTTTCTCCAAGCCACGGGGCGTGGAACAAGTGGGCGTCGGTGTTTTCTTTGTGAACTGCATCCACACAGGTCTGTCTATGTCCCCCTCAGAAGCCAGGGCGCTGGCCCTTCAAAGGACCTCGCCGCACACCCAGAAAAAGAGGGTGGGGGGGGGGGGTACTTTAGTCCGGTCATGATGCAGCAGACCAGACGGAAATGCTGTAGAGAGAGGGAAGAGGGAGAGGTAGGCAGCACACCTCTCGCTACAACCGAAGCAACGAGCTTCGGGGCGAGAAGGTACGCGAGGTGATCACACCGCATGAGTCAGTGGTGGGTAACCCCCCTCCAGGAGCAGACGCGCATCCTTAACCCACATCGATCCGAAGGCGCCGCCTTCGGCGCGAGACAGCTCAACAGGTGGGGTCGCGCCGACTGGGCGTCGAACAGGGAGGCGAGTTGCGGCAAAGCGATTCGTACGTTTTCGGTTCGTCTACTGTGCGAGGCTCGCCGGCGTCTTTGTGAGTGGGCAGAGAGGAAATGGGCTTGGTGATTGAGTCGCGGCGATTAGCGGCAATAGAAGGCATGCGTAGTCTACCCAGCTTGTGTGGCCACGAAGATGGGATTCGTTTGAGAGGTGCTCCCATGCTTCGAGCAGCTGTTTCCTTTGTGTCACGAAACCGAGCGGTTCTCCTGGAACTGCACTACTCTCGTGCATTCAGTTCTTATCGCATCGCTTTGCAATCTTGCAAAGCAGCAAGTTGCTCAGTCGTTGTGAATATTGGAAAGCTCATCCGTCAGCTCCGGCGCCGCTTCCCATCAGTCGCTCTTGGGCTTGAGCAGCGTTCTTGCAAAGAACTTGCAAAGATTCTCGCGTGGCGTGCAGCGCGAATTTGCCCATTAACCATGCCGGTCGTAGCTTCGGACCCCACCGGCGGCATGTGGTTGTTTTTGCCCCAGCTTTCTCGTCAATTATCTTTAAGCCATAAAAAATACTTAATTTCCAAGTAATCAAGACCACAAATTGAAACAAAAAAGGAAAACATCCCTTATATGCTTTTTGGTTACGGTGACTTGCCTTCCATCGTGTATGCCAACATAGACGAGCCAGCTGAAAGCAGACATGTGTGGATGTTCCGCCGTTTTTGCGAATAACGTTTGATCATTGATCACCTGTGTGTTACTTTTAGAGACATTTTGTGCATGCTGCATACGTGCTCAATGGACCGCAGCAAATCCTGCCCTTGAGAGCTGCTGGGCATCTCGTCGAGTACGTTTTGCATCGCTGGCAATCCTACGGCTCGTTAAAGTTGCGACGCATCGCCTGCAGTTAAAGCGTTTAGAAGTGCACCCTATTGATTGCGGACACACACTGAACTGTTGCTGAATCCTGAAGCTGAATAATTAGTTCTTTCAAAGCCCTTTCATGCGCGCTAGGTCATACACTCACCAGTGCAAGATGAGCAAGACCATGATGCGTACGTAGCACGCGCTCACAGCGTCATTGTTTGGAAGAGAAATGCACGCGCGATCTTGAGATTCCCACGCGCTGATTCCTTGTGCAGGCCTGCCAGTACAATCTCAGCTGAGTGCGTGTGATTACGGACTACCGTTGTGTCCCGTCGTCTCGCATCGACGGATACTGATAGCCACAGTAGAGGGAACCCTGCAGAAGCAGAAGTATATCCCGTTCACATCTAAGCAAAACTTCGGTTTGTAAGGATCTAATCTAAATATATTTATCAAGGCTGGGCATCCTCCCGAACGAACCTAAATAAATTTGCTGCCGTAGATGCAACAGTTCTCCCTTCCCTTCCGTGCTACTGATCTCTGCGCCTTAAGCATGCAACGACGTCGTATGACGCATTACACAAATCAAAATTACAAATGGTGAAGCGCGCGAGCTTATGGTTAATGTTTTATGGGGGTTGAACGTTCCGAAGCGACTCAGGCTATGAGGGACGCCGTAGTGAAGGGATCCGGATTTTTCGACCACCTAGGGTTCTTTAACGTGCACTGACATCGCACAGTACACAGGCCTCCAGCATTTCGCCTCCATCGAAATTCGGCCGCCACTGCCGGGATCGAACTCGCGTCTTTCTGGTCGGCAGCCGAGCGCCGTAACCACTCAGCCACCGCGGCGGGTCGCAGTGGGAGCAGAAGCCGATTTACATAAAACAGCCAACTTGGAAGACTCCTCAGACAGGACCCTTACGCCTCACTAACTAGGAGGGAGCCCAGATGGAGTACTCCGACTTCCACTAGCACTTCGGCTGCAGAACCGACATTTGTCCAGTGCCTCAAAATAAGGGATTGGCATTGTAGTCTAGGCAGAGTCACAGGAGAACACAGCAAGGAGAGGCCGACGTGGATAGACAGCAAGAAGACGCAGCCGTGGCTGATGCGAAAACTGGCGCGGGCAGTGTTGCAGTGCGGCTGCGTAGGTCAGAAGCTCGCATAAGTGCACGCGCGCAGTGAACTCTGGCGCACGCTCCAGTGCCCACATACGCGCCGACTTCCGGCAGCGTACACGCATACACTATGCGGACGCGTCGATCATGCGAGCACGATCAGAGAGCGCGCAGGCGATGTTGACACGGAAGCGGAGTGTAAGGAAGTTGTCTACGCGGCGAGATGGCAGCGCAGTCACGGCGGCTCTCTGCTCGGGCCATCGCTCCAATGGGCTACCGAAGCGTGCCCTGAGGTGCGCAGAGTTCACGGGTGCAGGCGATTAGGTTGCGTAGTTGGGCGTTGTTACACCTTGAAGGGCGCGGAAAAAACTAGCGACCTTCTCATTTTCTTCCGGGACGAACAAGTGACTGTCGTACAGTGCACTGCCTGCACTGCATGCTTCGACGACGGCGTCGTCACAGTGGTGCTTAAAGCAAAGGCTGGGGCAAAGGATGGGGCAAAGGATGGGGCAAAGGATGGGGCAAATGCTAGGGCAAAGGCTAGGGCAAAGGCTAGGGCAAAGGCTAGGGCATGGGCTAGAGCATGGGCTAGAGCATGGGCTAGAGCATGGGCTAGAGCATGGGCTAGAGCATGGGCTAGAGCATGGTCTAGAGCATGGGCTAGAGCATGGGCTAGAGCATGGGCTAGAACAAAGGCAAGGGCACCGGCAAGGGCACAGACAAGGGCACAGGCAAAGGCACAGACAAGGGCACAGACAAGGGCACAGACAAGGGCACAGGCAAGGGCACAGGCAAGGGCACAGGCAAGAGCAAAGACAAAAGCAAAGACAAAATCAAAGGCAAAAGCAAAGCAAAGGCAAGGGAAGGAGGTAGAGCACTGCATGGCATGGCATGGCATGGTACGGTATGGTATGGTATGGACCGAGGTTCTTTAACATGCACTGACACCGCACAGCCCACAATTGTCTTACGTATTTCACCTGCATCGAAATGCGGCCGCCGCATTTCTCGGTAACGTCAAAACTGCAGAGCCACATGACGACCTTCCTACCATTGAGAATGCAACACTGTCGCGACTACCTGGCCGTTAAGTTACCGCGGCTATTACGCAGTTATTCTAATGCAGCAGGACTCTTGATGCTCCACACTGACACGAATGCTTTCTGCAGCTTCTCTCGTGCACCGGACGTAAACCGCAGGAAGATCACTATCGGCAAAATCAACCAGCAAGAAATTAGGCATAAACGCCCAATTACGCTCGGTTGGATTAGGCCTAATCACGCATGCCGTGGAAACGCGCCACGACGTCTTGCGGCACAGCTTAGCACCGAAGCAGCGCATCCCCTGCACATCTCGTTAGATCTCCCACACGGCGCAGCGGTCGCTCCAGGGGAACTATAGTGGACGCAACCGCGCCATTACATCGCAGCGACCATCGTTGTCGGTCGTCGAATTGTCCCCGCGTGTCGTCGTGCACCCCCCGACCTCTCGCAAGAGCCGCCGCAGAAACAAACCATTTGTCCCCGGCCGCTGCCACTTGAATGGCGTCGCAGCCTTTCGAAACCACGCGTGCCCCATTGTTTCTCCCTAAGTGGCTCTTCTTCCGAGGGGCCACTGTGTACCACTACCTCGCCTTTGAGACCACGGCAGAGGGGTACGGTTCGCCTCCGTCTCGACAAATGCGTGCGACGTTTTTTTGCGCTAGCAGAGTGGATTCAGGTGCACAGAGACAGCGGTGACGGGGGAGTTAGGTTGGGTTCAGTCGGCGTTCGATCCACAGTGCCGCCAGATGCCCACCGGCTTTCCATAGGGCATACAAGCTTTCCACTCGCCTGGTGCTCGGCTTATGGATCGAGTGAAATGTCTAGGGAAAAAAAAAGGATCTTCGACCCGATATAGTGCAGGCCACACACAAGTTATCTATGGAGTTATCTATGAATTATTTTATTATTTTTTTGTCTGCTTGCTATAACAAGGCTTCACTGTAATAGCCATCCATACATGTACTACATTGTTTATTGTTATTGGAAAATTATTACTGCGCGATTAACAATTCTTTGTTTATGAGGGTTTAACGTCCCATAGCGCTATGAGGGACGCTGTAGAGACGGGCTTCGGGAATTTCGACCAAATGGGGTTGGTTTATGGGAGTTTAACGTCCCAAAGCGACTCAGGCTATGAGAGACGCCGTAGTGAAGGGCTCCGGAAATTCCGACCCCCCGGGGTTCTTTAACGTGCACTGACATCGCACAGCACAAGGGCCTCTAGAATTTCGCCTCCATCGAAATTCACCCGCCGCGGCAGGCATCGAACCCGCGCCTTTCGGATCAGCAGCCGAGCGCCATAGCCACTGAGCCACCGCGGCGGCCAATGTGGCTATCAAAGTAAGTTCAGAGATCAGTTCGAGAAATATGCCTCCTCGCCGGATAGGGCGACCGCAGTTGGTGCAGGACGCGGATAATTTTGCATCAATGGCGGAGGCCTTTTTCCTGTAGGCGCGCAAAATTTGATGATGATGGCGATGATGATGTTTATAACGCCAGGCGTAAGGGGTGCGCTGAAAGCTGGAGCGGACAACGTCACAACGTGCGGACCAAGAGTTTGCAGGGATTATACTGTGATTGGCGCTGAATTCGAAATTTTCGCAGAGGGTGCAATTTCGTTTCCTTGTTTTGTTTGTTTTTATTGTATCAGTGCCCGCATCCTCGCGATTACTAAGTGGTAGCTCCCGGCGCCCCTCTATAACTAAACAATCACCCGTTTGGACACGGTTGCGCGGACTGCGAGCAAACAGGAAGTGACGCGTGCGCTCAGGCACGACGACACGCATGACGCCACACGGACGCCTCATCCGCTCTAGGCGTGCCAGCCAAAATTAGCCCTGTGAGCTACTAGCCGAGTAATGCGTGGGTTTTATTAATGGAGGGCGAGAGGGGGCACTGTCACGAACTATAGGGCTCCAGCTGCAAGCTATGCCAGAAGAACGTTTAGCTCCTAGACGTAGGATACTGATTATAATTCTGGCGGGAAAAAATTAACAATGATGGACAAGGTGGACAAGGGTATCGTTCGTAGGCTTCGCGAATGCGCACATGTCCATCTGAAAAGTGCGATTCACAGCGTCCGCTACCAACTGCAAAGTAATGGTCGCGAAAAAAACGTGTTAAAAAAGCATAGGACGAAAAAAAAAAGCTGATATTCACGCAGCCGCAGGTCCATCCGCTATGAGTAGAGAGTTTTAGCATCGCAGGGACATGCACTGGACTAAAAAGTATGCCTGCTGAGCACGATGTAGAGTAGGGCGGGGCGCGCACGCTGTCACAACGCATGCGCAGCAGGCATACGTCAGTCCAGCATACCTCTGTGCTAATACGCATCCGCTTTGCGAAAACTCCAGTGTAGCAAACAGAGATTCTTTCCATTCGATGGACAAAGTACATTAAACACTTTACGGAGTTTACGGGGTTTTTAAGGCGCAGCTCTTACAAAACTTTCTTTATACAGCCTATACACTGTCCGTGAAGTCTGTACTCTCTATAGACAAATCATAGAGAACTGTCTATAGACAATACAAATCCTATGGGCAGTCTATAGACAATCGATATATTTATGGCCATACACTTTTAATAGACTTTTGTCTATAGACTGCCTATGGACTATGAATAGACAATACCCAAAGGAAGGCAATAGAGTCTATAAGAAATGTATAGACTGTTTATACACCATTTTTGTAAGGAAGGAACATGGAGCTAACTCCATGTTCCGAAGTGAAATAACGCTCGTCTCGACTGCTACAAGTGCTACCGGAGTGCACTGTACTCTTTCAACGAGAGGCCCACGTGTGCAGTCTACAAGGGCACAAGAAGCTATAAGAAGTATATGGTCTCCTTCCTTTACGGAAGGAAAGAATGCCAGCAAGCTATAGTTACTGCCTGAGAGCGTTCTTCCAGACATAGCAATGGCGTGACATCAGCTCATATGCTGCAGGAAGCGGGTAACTAATAGTGGAAGGCTCCGCACGCCTAACTAGAGTTCAAAGAAAATAGCAAAAAAAGCCAGAGAAACAATCGCTGCCGACAGCTGCAACGAATGCGCACTCGAAATCCATCAGGCAGGCAAGGCAAGACGGCGACCAAGAGCTAAAGCTAAGCCCAACGAGAAAAAAAAAACGACGCGCGGTATATTTTCTGAGGCAGATATAAAAAGAATTCCGCAACACTGCAGACGACGACAGCACCGCCATTCTCTTCTTTTTTCCTTCCCAGTGTTGACCCATTCGTCACGCACTCCGAAAGTGGAAGGCGGATCCAGGCGGCGCCAGGAAGACGTCCGGGCCATCGTTCCCTCCCGACTTACTTTTCCCCTCCACTGTTCCTCGGAAGGCCAGCCAATTGGAGGCGGAGGGAGAGACCGTTAAACCGGGCCCCCCTCAAAGCTAATAGAGGACGCGCCACGACCCGAGGAACAGAAAGTGTACAAGGCACATCCTGCCCTGGTGAACCCCGGACTGATTCAGCAGATGACTGGAGGAGAAACGCTTGGACGGGAAAAACGCACTTTGTAGAGGGCTTCGCTTCACTTCGCTGAAAGCTGCTGGGGACGAGAGCTACGCGACTCCGGGCGCTAGCTGTCGTCTGCGCGACCCCGTTTTGCAGACGACTCCGCAAGTGGAGGTCTACCAGCAGACGAGACGTCTCCGACGAAGCACGCCAGGGAAAAGTTTTGAAAGAGGAACAGAATAAAAAGAAAAAATCGAAGAAAGCGGGGGAAAAAAACTAGGGCCATTTGAATCGTCCCGGCATGTTTGTTGGAGCGTAAAAAAATGGCTACTATTTGAGGACAGCTCCATTAAGGCGGAATGTCCAGCTCGGAACGAGGTATACCAACCAGGACGTCTGGCATGCGGACGTTGTTGATGCAGGAACACCAAGCGCGCAAGCTGCGTCTCTGTTGTTCAACTTACGGACATTCGCCGTCTGTATGCTGTGGTACAGGAATTGACGCGATGCAGGCAAGATCACGGGGTCAGCGCACGTGCGACAACGTCCAACTAATACGACTGCTCGCGGACAGTTCACGAAAAATGGAGCTTTGGAAAATCTACACAACAATGGGAAATAAAATGAACAGCAATGCCGGCCAATTTTTAACGCGCGTGCTGTTTGGGCACCACAAGGAAGTCCCTTAGTTTCAGGCTTCCTTCTGTATTGCCTTTCTCTTGCAGGTGACCTTGCAAGCACACCAAGGCTTCCCCCCCCCCCCCCCAAACCTCGTTCCCTTTGGTTTGTGTTTTCGAGAATCCCGCCTTCCTGCCCTCTCTCTACTATGACCACTTAATTCTTGTTGACACACACTTAGAAAGAGCATCAACAAAAAAACCCTTGTAGTTATGGCCAACAACCCAGCATTCGACATATATTCCAGACCCCTGTATGCGCAACGCAAGAGCAAATATAGGAGCGCCATAAGTAGTCTTCAACTCTACTGCGTATGCTGGTCTTGAGAAGCAAATACCTTAAACAACTGCTCTGCGTCGGCCCAATGGGCTGTGTTAGAGGCAATAAGCAAGGAGTAAAACCAGTCCACAAGCTTCTTTTACCAGCAGAAAAAAAAATACATAGCCGATCTGAGCGCTACCTTAAGCATATTTTTTTTTTCAACCTGGCACCGCTTTCAAGACGCCAAATCCGCATGCTCTGCGGCTTTGTCACTGTCTACACCAGACATGCTCCGTCCCTCTCAGTGCCAACTCACCTTGCGTCAGCAGAGCAGAGGAGGCGAGGCACTACTGAGCGATCGAAGGAGCAAAACTGAATAACATCGCGACCACTCACTGCCAAAACCACGGCCTTTCAACGCGTCTGCTCGAATAGAAAAAAATGCTCCGCTTCGAAAGAACAGGGGGACGTGTGCCAACAAGTGGCTGTACACACAGAACACAAACAGCCCGAAGCTCTCGCCCTCCAATTCGCACGCCTCTGCCACCCCCACCCCCCCCCCCCTCCATCTGACGTTGTCAACTCTTCATGGCCCAAATTGGCTAGCACGCCGGCGCGCTCAGCAGGCCGTTATTACGAACGCCCCCTTACAGTGTGC
The DNA here is from genome assembly GCF_052857255.1 of Amblyomma americanum. Taxonomy (NCBI): domain Eukaryota; kingdom Metazoa; phylum Arthropoda; class Arachnida; order Ixodida; family Ixodidae; genus Amblyomma; species Amblyomma americanum. Next base: position 111,639,833 of record NC_135505.1, on the reverse strand, counting down.
GGCCAGAGTGTCTTCTCTACGGAGCAACTGCTGTCGGAGGCCTGAGGCAGTGAGGTCGATCGCGTCGTCGAAGTGCGCGCGTCCTTTGGTTATCGCGTCTTTCGGATTCTTTCGCTTCCTCGTCTTTTCTTTCGGCCTCTTCCTTCGCTTCGTCTTCTTTCGAGTGTTTTCAGCGAGCGTTTACGACGGGAGGTCACTCACTCGCGAAAGAATTGAAACGGCTGGAAGCAACGGCCTAACGGCACTCCAGGCGGCTCCTTTCAAGGCAGACCGGGTTCATCACGCGGCATGTATAGTAACAAAACAGGACTCGTTCGCGTTCGAGAAACGACGATTCAATTGGCCTCTGCTTGAAGCCGCGACGAAATAGTCCGGCCAACTTGGACACGCTCCTGAAGAGGTCTTCACTCTTCCGAAAGCTGCGCCGTGTTTTGAAGAAAGCCAGGACAGTAATCGAAAAAGCACCCTCCGTTGTGGGGTGCGTGAATACGACCGGGATAAAGGCACCGCGGACGAGCACCTAGGGTGAAAGGACCTGTCCACAAGGGAGCAGCTTCGAAGAGTTGACAGGACTCTTCTGTAACTGTCGAGTTGCACCAAGACACTTATCATTGAAGGACACCTATATGCTTCTGTTTGAGCGACGCGCCCGGGAAGCGGCGAGACGCGAGGCGGGCCAGTGAACTTGTCTTCGAATGTGGGACAGTGTGAGGACCATTTGGTCCTCACTGGTTCGGCATGGCTACCGCGCCAACAATGGACAGACAGCTTTGGGTCAGAAATAGACAGGTCATCAGGTCTGCTTCTGGACCGTGCTGCGTTGTGGCTCGTTTTGTTCATCGCCGTCGTTGGAAATCTCACCCTAGCAGCTATTTCCTTCAGCCGTGCAGGATTGAGAAAGTTGCAAAGGAGCTACGAAAGCCCCTCGGTCTTAGAAACTCCAATGACATGTGGACAATAAAGAAAAACTATACGTGCGGTCCAAAAGACATGCGATAGCTGCGATAGTTCCTATACGTACAGAAGCCACAGAAGGTGCGTAGAGTTTAGACATTCGGGGGCGACGCAAATACCTTTGAAGCGCGGGCGGCATAGTTGGCAGATTGTTCGAATTTTTCCCTCAATATTATGCAAAATTGCTATACAGGACGAAGACATGAGCAAGAAGGGACATACATACTGCACCTTCTGTAACATTATCAGCCAGTGAAATGAGCCTACTGCACAATGGATAACGGCTCTACACACACACATGTGCTTTCGAAGTGGTTTTAATTATAAGCACGTCTGGGTTTGCCGCATCTCGTTGACACAGCGCATGTGTGCAGGTATGGTCAGTGTGTAAATTGACACGTGTCTTCCAATAAAAGACAGTTGTAAGTTCAGTGCAGTGTGTCCCTTCTTGTTCTTGTCTTCGTCCTGTAGCGCTGTCGCATAATAATGAAGGAATACCAACTAGCCCAAACCGCCTTTCTTCTATAATTTCTCCCAGGCTCGCACTTCCCTTCGCGAACCGAAATGATCAGTCGCGCGCGAGCTGCCTTACATCTGGCCTTTACTAAAATGGCTTGAAAATGCAGGCGTGAAGGCAATGCATGCCAACGAAGAGGCACGCTTGAAACAGCTAACCGAGTCACTCGTTGAGTCAGTCGTTGAACGTTCGCGCGTCATTTTCAGCAGAGACATTTGATTTGCGTTGTGGGCGCACTCATGACAGAACTTTTGACTTTTAATATGAACTCCCATTGCTGCGCTTCCCCGACGTAAGCTTGTCACCACAAACAACGCAAGTTGCAGAGCACAGTCATCGCCAGCTGTGGTGTATACTACAAATGAAGCATCCTACAGAATACACGAAACGCAGAGGAGTTTTGTCGCAGAAAATACGAAAATGCGTCCGGTATTTGTGGCACTTAATTCTAAAGTTCGAAGGAATTACATTTGGCCGCCATCGTAATGAACAACGGGGAAACAATACCGAGCACATTAGCTGAGTTTCCCTTTCTCGCGGCCATGCCTCGGTGATATAACACGAGGGTCAATCATTTAAATACGCAAAACGAAGAAAAAACTAAAAAAAACGCGAATGAACGCTCACAATAAAACAAAGCTGCCGGGCCATTAACGCGACAAAACGCCAGAGAAACGCTTTTCACTGCAGTGTGTTTTGTGGGCAGCCCGTCAGCGCCAGGACAGATGCGTGCAGAGCTGCATAGGCACATTACCGTCATCCGTGCACAAACTCTATGAGCTGTATCGCGGTCAAGCACTCCATTTCCCGAACGCAGTTAGCACTACGGCCGTATATCGGGTGAAGATGGAAAAGCCCTCTTCTCAAACGACAGGAAGCTCGAGAGAGAGAGAGAGAGAGAGAGAGAGAGAGAGAGAGAGAGAGAGAGAGAGAGAGAGAGAGAGAGAGAGTCCTTGAGAAAAGAAAAAAAACCGCAGGTCGTAAGGTTTACGAGGCTTAGCGACGAGAGGAAAGCGAAGGGAAAAGCGAGAGCGCGTAAAGAAAATGGCACCTACTTTAAATGCCCCGACGAGATGCGCGTAATAGCGGACAGGGGTTTGCAAGTCCAGTATATATTTTTTTATTTCTCTTCTCGCAGCCTCCTTTAATGGGCCGTAAAATGACCGTTCCCAGTGGCAAGCCGAAAACGAACGAGTTTGAAAGTGCATAGCGATCGCGGAGAAAAAGAACGGTGAAAGCCAGCGTCGTAAACTCATGAGCAGAAGCGAGCGGCTTCCCTCACAGCGTTAAGATTACAACATAATGACCAACCGCCAATGAGTTTTCTTTCGAAAGATTATTACTCGTATGGTGCTCCGTCGAAAGTGAACAAACCACGTTTGATGGACAATCAGCAGAAAGTAGGAAGTGCCTTATCGCGTTGTTTTACTTTACGCAAAGTTCACAGATGTCAGGCCAAGATGGCGATGACTGTTTATGGGATTCAACGTCCCAAAGAGACTGAGTCTATAAGGAACGCCGTAGTGAAAGGCTCCGGATAATTTCGGCCACCTGGGGTTCTTTAACGTGCACTGACATCGCACAGTACACAGGCCTCTAGCATTTCACCTCCACCGAAATGCGACCATCGCGACCGGTTTCGGGTAAGCAGCCCAGCGCCATGACCACTGAGCCACCGTGGCGGCTACCTAGACGGTAATGAAATAGAAGGTTTGCTTGCTACAGTAGGTGCAGCAAAAGAGCGAAACAATCTCGTACTGGGTGCCGATCCAAACTGCTTGGTAGCACAAGAAAAAGCGTCCGTATATACATAGCGCCATCTACTAGCAACAACAACGCGCCAAGGAAACCCCACGTTGTATCTCACCATGCAGGCGAAACACGATTGTTGCGGACTCCAAAAAGGAGGCGCCACCTAAGAATGCGTTCTGCATAGCTGTGTAAATACTAAGTAGCAATACCTTACAACACAAATATGGCGCTAAATGTATTTCGCATGAGCATGCTTTTGTACTTATATCATAACAAAATTTTTCGAAAGCTAAAGCAATGAGCAACATAAGGGCACATTAGACAGAACCCTTGCGCAGACATGGAAGGGACGCCGCTGGGTTATGTACCAGGGCATCAGCTTCTTACTTCCCGGGGACACCTGAACGCCGGTCCCGAAATAGTGTGGGATGCGCATAAAACGAACCATTAGCTTGTTGTTTTTTTTAACGAACACCATTCAACGGGTACCACTACCACGCGGGAAAGAGTGGCCTTGCGTGCTTCGCTCATCTCGGCACCTCTCCGAACCTGCCCAGTGCAACCTCCCCCGGCCAGCGAAACGACCGCTTATACCCGGAAGTGTTCCTTGCTCAGGTGATTTGGTTTTATTTTTACAACGCCGTAACCTCGCGACAAAAAAGCCTCTTCAAAGTAGATGGAAAAAAAAACGCATTCCGCGGGACCACTGCCACATAGCAGTGGTGGTTACCAGGCATATATTTTCATTTCCTATGTTTCCTAACTGCCACCGGTACAACAAGCGCCTAAGTTAATGAGTCAACTTCGGGGCTTACGGCAGCACCGCGAGCAAAGGCGTCAAAACTAACATGTTATATATTTATGGTTAGCAAGGTTTAAAAGCTATACGCCAGCGAAGACTTCGGAAATAAACGTCGCCTTGAGAAGATGGACACTTTAGATGTTAATGGAAAAGGAAGAAGTTCCTGAGAGCCTTCCTGTACGCGCACTTCAGGCAGCATGTCACCAAGTGTACGCCGCAGCCATGCGCCCGTCATCTAATGACCTTCCAAGTGTAGCCTCCATTCAAGTGCCAGGAGCCTTTTTGCATACCTGCGTGCTGAGTCATTACACCCGAAAGGCGGTAAAGCGCCTCATTGCCCCGAACTATAACCCTCTTCCACGCGTCTTTGGCTTCACGTCATGAAAAGCCTCCAGGCTCGATCAAGGAGAAACAAAACCCCGCCCACAGTTCTTCTCTAAGGCGAGACATCCTCTCCACCTAGGAACGCGGAGAACACGAGACGAGAAGTTCGCGAGCAGCACCCGAGCGTCAGCGGGTGACTCAGAGCGCGGCGTCTTCGGCGACGGGGCGGGGGCAGCCAAGCGTGAATATAAACAGGCCCCCGAGGCAGCAGTAGCAGCGGTCAGCACGACGTGTGGGCGGAGAGGTAAGCGTCCGACCATCGGGATGTACTCGCTGCAGTGAGTCAGTGCGTACATACGCCAGGGAGGGGATGGGGGGGAGCGCTTCCTTCTACATAGGCGAATTCCGACACGCGGACGGCCTCTTAATAAGGCCGCAAGACGAAGAAGAATGGACGCGCCAACAACCTAGCCCGTGGAACAACGGACACACACACACACCGTGTAGCTGAGTTTCCGCCGTACGCAAACACTTAGCCGAGGCGAATCGCGTGCTACCCGTCGTTGCAACGCTGCTTTGTCATGACACGGAGCGTTGCACCTCGGGGCAAAATTAAAGGGTTGGCTACGGGGTGGGCGGTAACTGCGTCGGAGCGCACTTGTTTTTCGGAAAGAGAACAAGGGATGCCCGAAGCGATGCCCGGGATTTTTTGGGCGTCCAGCGAGAGAGAGAGAGGGCTCAGATTGCGGTAAATTCCGAGAACTGTACTGCAGTGACCTGTGCTCGGCTGATTATGGTGGCAGTGATGACGGCGAATTGCCGAAGTGCCCGCGTCAAAGCGCAGACGTACGCATCACAACATGGAAACCGGGTTAGTGGGCGTCGGTCGCTGAAAGACAATATATGTACCATGACAGGATCTCTGAGAAAGGCAAATGCCAGGCGATCATGTCGACGTGTGTCGATCGACAGTGCCTCACCCTGCAGCAGCTGAAACCATCTTCATCGCTGCAATAATAATTAGCACCGCTGTATTACGATAAGCCCGCGAACACAATCCACGTCCCTTCCATTAGAAAGATCGTGCAGTGATGTTACCATATGGCTAGAGACTACTGAGAAGAGCAGGAATAAAAAAAAGAATCCAAAAGTGTTTGCTGTCATCTAAGACTATATAAGAAGTGACAGCGGACAGTGATAGTGATATCTGTGCCGCACCCTGAACAAGTACGCCCGTGCTCCGGGCTCACCTGCACCAAATGATCACTGGTGGCCACATTGTCAAAACCCACGCGTCCGTTGCGGACAATAAGATCCTCTTAGACAGCACTGCCTCTGGACAGCAGGTATAGTTGGATTGGGCAGTTTTTGGTTACGGCTTATTACGACGAGACATCGTGTTGCCACGTGGGCAGTCCCTGGAAAAATCGAGAGGAGCTGGATAATGATGAAGAGCGGCCGTATAGGCCGTGAAACCGCCCCGACGGCGCACAGGGCAAGCTGGTCACGGCCGTTCCCACACCATCCTCTTTGCAAGCGCCTCTATACAAGACCGATCGGAGGACTGTGCCGGGGCAAGGGTGCGGGAGGCGTCCCTGCGCAGCACAGACGTCCCGCGGAGAGCACCCTGCTCGAGCAACAGCAGCAACACAAGACTACACACGTGGCTTCGGCCAAGCGTCGCCGCGTGCATGGCCCTAAGTGCGGTCTGCGGCCCAGGCGGGGGCCCGCGAGTCAAGGACCGCCTGATAGCCTCGGCGTCCTTGGTCCTCCCCGCGCACACAATGGTGCGGGTCGGCCCTGCACCGAGGAAGGAGCTTTCCCTCCGCTCTGTGGCAGCACTCTCACCTCCTCCTATAGCTCTCTCGTGCACCGCCATCTGAAGATACGTCACGATGAAAAAGTAGCGGAAATACCCCAGTCGTCCCGATACGCAATGCGTCATGGTAGGCAGACAGCAACCAGCCAATGTCAGTCGCCAGCTATGATGTCAAGAGCGGCACATGATCATCGCAGATGAATGAATGAATGAATGAATGAATGAATGAATGAAATAGGGTCGGCAGCTCAAAAAGCGTGCCCAATGTAACAGGCGCGAGGCACAATAAGCCCTGCACATAGAAACTGCGCACGAGTCGCGAAGCGAGCTTTCCAACTTTCGTGCGTAGAGTAAGTTTTCCGTTTTCTGAACGAGCGGCCCAGGTGATCTCCGGTCCGATTCCTGGAAAAAGTTGGGGGAACTCGGGGTGCACTGACCCAAAGGCGCAGAAAGCATCCCTCGTCCCTTGCACGTGTCTGTTCCTGTCTTCAGTTGACGAGGACACTCGTTAAAGAAATGACGCCCAGGCGGACGTCTACAACAAAAGGGCAGAACGTCAGAAGATGGGCTTACGAAGACTTCCGACGGCTGGGAGAAGAAAAAAACTACAACATCAAGGGAAAAACGTAGAAGGGCTAAACAACACGAAGGATATGAGGGTGAGAGGGCTAAGAAGCCAGCGAGGCCACGGAGGCCAGTGTTCGCCCTTGGAGCAGAGAAAGCTGTCTTTGGAGGGCGACGCAAGGCATAAGCCGACCGGTCCTGGACAACGGCGACCAGAAGTATCACGAGAGGCGCTGCTGGGGATATACATAAAATTTCCTTGTTTTATACCTTGGATGGCCTGCGGTTCTTGTTTCCTGGAAATTAGACGCGACCACGCCCGCCCTTATGAATGCAGCGGAACCGCTCTGCGTGCGCAAATTTCCCATGAATCGGCAGAAACGGGTGGGTTCGATTCGGTTGGTGAGCTGCATATGGGAAAAGCCATGGCCGACCTTAACGCGGTATAGACTCGGTAGCCGAGCAATCCCGACCAGTGTGCGATATCCGTGAAAAGGAAAAGAAGAAAGTAAAAGAGGAAGGAAGGAATGCCAGGAAGAGAGAAAGGAACAGGGAAGAAAGACACCGAGCGAAATACACAAACAAATATGCACCTTCAAAATGAAAACGCCTGCAAGCCACGCGCAAATAGGTTGTTCAGATCAGAGTGAAAGATGTAGCCCCTACAGTGGGAATACAGCAAGTGTAGGAGACTTCACAAGACTCGGGGAAGTGAAATTGTTACGTGGCCTCGAACACACGGGCTTGACGTCCCGTGTGTTCTCCCTCAGGTAGTTACACGCAGTGACCGAACGCTCCGCGAGTTCTACCTTGAACGATTAATAACTGGACGCCCCACTCCAGTTGTAACCAACACAGTGCTGTGCGCGTGTGTGATTCAATTCCTCTTAAGTGAACTAATCACGCGCACAACCTGGACACATTACTTATTGTGTAAATAGTTTGTACATATTACACCTCCTCCTATCCTCTCTTCCTGTCCCCTCACCTCTTTCATTTCATTTCTCCATTCTGCCTGCTGTCCTTTATTTCCTCTGCCCCAGCTCAGGTGCTTCAGTATCGATGGCAGATGCCGGGGCTAGCAAAAATCTTTTCCTTCCTTTTTACTATTATTTTTAATAAAACCACTATCACCACGTGGCCATCTCATCCATCCGCCGCAGGGTCTCAGTCGCTACAGCGTTCGACTTGCTCAGCGCGAGGTCTCGGGTTCGACCCCGGTCGAGGTGCCCGCATTCCGACGGAGGATTACTCTGGAGAAATACAAACGATAACCCCAGATATATTCAAGAACTGCGGTAATAGTGCAACGGCTCCAAATGCAGAAACGAGTAAACCGCCGTATTGTGCATCACCAGCGTGTTGTCGTCCTGTCTCTACAAAGAAAAAAAAAACCAGGCAGCATTATGACGTCATAGAGAAGGCGTCTGGAGCTTAGCCGCTCAAACCCGTCCCGCGCCCACCTAAGAACCAACACCCGCGCATAGAATGCCCCACAGGCGCCTTATCCTCTGAGACAGTCACTACGGCGGTTGGTTAGGAGGAAGACTGCCTTTCCCACCGTAAATCAACCAGCCACGCGTACATAGCTCGACACGCTGCACAGTAACGTCAGTCACGTACGATAAGCAACGCAGCATGCACTACATGCCGCCCGCCGCGCACAGGACACCACCCGCTCATTGACGACGCGAGGTGGTCACAGGGGCGGCGATCTTCAAAAGGCACGTGTCGGGAAACACTTCCCCGACAAGCTATGCACACCGGTGCAGGCACGCACGCGAGCGCAGCTTTTTATGAGGAAGTGATAGGCAGTGCGGTGCCTGGAGGGTTCGACAGGCCGCGCATGTGATTCGTATTCCATCCGAACACACGCACCTGTGGGGTAGTATAGCACCGACGTGCCAGCTAACAGGGTTCCGGAATGGTACGCGACGGGCGGAGATCGGTAAGAGAGCCAAGCTGAATGTAAATGATAAGTGCACAGCGTCTTTTATGTATCAGGCGCACCATAAAGAGGCGTACTGAGAAGATCGAATTACACTGCAGACACCTTGGAACGTGTTAAAAACCATGCCACGCAGTTTTTTTTGAGGCGTTGGGTGGACAGACGTACACGCTGATAACGGTGTTTCGCGCCGGCTCTATTCCGGTTGAGAAAAAAAAAATTGTCGACCTGTTTTAAGAGGGCAAAGGTGATGCGCAGTGCAGAATGCTGAGATTCGTGTGGAGAGAGTAGTCAGGAGACCGAAAAAGAAATCAGCACGTGGAGGCAATAGGTTCCCTTGACGCACAAAGTTTTACTCACAGCGCCGTTTCTGCTGAAGGCTACAATCGGGTGAACGCAATATCTGTAGTCACGTATCTGCATGCCTACAGCTACGCGGAACATAAAACGGAACGCTTAGGTTGAAGTAGAAAACTTGACGAATTTACTTATGCTTCAAACTTATGAGGTGTACTAACTAATCATAAAAACGAATAATATAACTTATCACTAACACTTGGACGGTACTTGTTGAATGCGTGCCAATAATGCGCTCCGATTCATTATTGCTCGAATATGAACCAAATCTATGGCATGGGTCACAATGAATGCCTCGGCGGACGGGTTCGGATTAGTTTCGTCCAACAAGTTTTCGCGACACGCGCAGAGATATGGCACCACAGGGGCGTTTTTGTATTTTACCTCCATCGAAACACGGTCGCCCCAGTCTGGGATCGAACCCGCGTCTTTCGGGTCAGCAGCCAAGCAACAAACCACTGAGCCACCGCGGCTGATAGATAATTAGTAGCAAGCCCTTTATATCAAGGTGGTGATAAGCGTCTCCTAACAATTAATTCCTAACGTGCTAATTTCCTTTAATTTCCGGTATCACTTTTTTATCCCCTAATCTGAACTACTCTCGACAAACAATGCAAATGTTATAACCGCCTATAGATTGTCTTCACTTTATGGAAGTTCAGCCCAGCCTGGCCGCTTTTAAACCGCATAGCGCCTCGAACCATCGAAGTGACTGCGTGCAATGCGGGGCTGAGGAGCCTTCCTGTAGATAAGAATATGTTCCATCGTTTCCCCGTCTTTCGCGCAGAGCAACAGCAAATGTCACCAGTAGGGTCAAACGTTTCAGCGCTATAGGCTGCGTACCGCTGTGGGCACAGCTACGCAGTGCACGGAACTACGAACAAGCTCGTTGAAGGAAAGGTCGGAGGAGGCAGCACGATAGCCGCAAATACGTGCAGGACACAAATGCTGCGGCTCGCTTTGTGTTGCTCTCCGAGCAATCGCACCTAACATCGGAGAACACATCGTTGGAGGCGGTGATACATAGCCGAGATAGGGGCGCCGGAACCATCAAACACCCCCTCGTTATCGCCCCACACAAAGGCAACGAAAACCCTTTCATTCAACCGCGAAGTCAAATCAAAAGTGCCATGGCAAGCGACCCAGACCACGAGCAAACAATGCTGGCAACGCGCTGTCTTTTATGCGGCGGCCAACTCCCTTTCCCGTGGTGTTCTTCGCTCCTGCAGTTTCAAACACGCTTTTTAACTGCTGCGCAGCACAAGAATGTGAAGAATGCTCAAATGTGGCGTGGTTTACGAAGAATGCGTCCTGCACCTACCATATGAAACGTGCATGGACATATACCACGAGGATTAAATACGTCAACACATGGATAAATAAGAAGTCAGTCAAATGTTCTGACTCCGCCGCGGCAGCTACTGGGCGTGCTACACGCACGTATGTAACAGTACCAGACAATGCTAGTACCATAGAGAGAGACGGGATAGTTGGTGACTATTAGTAGAGTGCATCTTGAAACCGCGCAAAAAAGACAAGGGACGAGGAAGAAACCGCGCTTTGTCCTGTTGGTTTCTTCCTCGTCCCTTGTCCTTTTTTGCGCGGTTTCAATATGCACTCTACGAATGCTAGTACCGGCTGGTATCCCGACTGTTACATGCGGCATGACAGCCCTGCTACAGAGCTCACGAAAGAAACCGCATGACATAGAAACTTTCGGTCGCGGCTAATCTCCGAGGCTTCTTTACATGCATTCACAACGGAACGGGGAGTCGATAGCTACGACACTTAATTCATCAGGCGGTGCGCTGTTAGCATTGAGCTATCGGAAGAACTCTCAATAGTAAACATACGAACTTCATAGCTCACTACTCGTGCTTTTTTAAAAGCAGCCGTTTTTACAACCTGCGTTGAATTTGATATATGGATTAGTTTGATTAATGGGACTTAATATGACTCAGGCTATGAGGGACGCCATAGTGGATGACTCCGGATAATTTCGGCCGCCTGGGGTTCTTTAATTTGCACAGACATCGCACCGCACCGCACACGGGCTTCTACCATTTCGCCTTCATCAAAATGCGACCACCGTGGCCGGGATCGAACCCGCGTGTTTCGCGTCAGCAGCCGAGCACCATAACCACTCAGCCACCGCGGCGGCTACCTCCATTGAATTAATGTAGCAGTAATGGGAAAACAAAGGAAACAGGCGAAATTAGCCACAACACACAGGCTGAAACCACAGGACAATTGGCCGACAACACGTTGGATAGCAGGTTTACAAGCGACCCTCAAAAAAGCGGACACGGCTGCGCTAGTTAGCTGCAATGTTGGCCGCAGGCATCACCTGCCTCACAATAGCTCTATTTTCCGATGTCATAAACTGAAAGATACATCCAAGTCTAAACGGTGCCCCAGCGCTCCTTTGCCTCCGGTGATCAGATTGCCTCCCACAGCATCCAACTGCGTGAACGACTGCGGAAGGCCCGGTCTTCTTGGAGTGTGGGCAAGTGTGCAGCGTAGTGGTGAAAACCAGCTGAAACCACGGAAGAGGTTTGCACGGCCGGACTAAACTCGCTGCACCGGCAGAGCTAAGAGCACGCGGAGTCAGCTGGGAGGCTGCCTCGCACGCTACACGGCCCATTGAGGCCGCGAAAAATCCTCGCGGCTTCCTTTCGTCGAGGCCCGTTCCTTCCCCGGAGACTGGTGCCACGCGAACTACGCCGATCCATTGTTTGCGGGCAGAGCGGCCGGCAAGAAAACAGCGGCGCCGAGAGGGTGTAAGTAGCCAGTGAGTCGGTACGTGTGCACGTGCGTGCGCGTGTTTACTGCGTACGCCGTTTCCTAACTGCAGCAGTGGCCGCGAAGCGTGTCTGAAAGGCGTCACGCTCGCTCGGAGAGTGGACGGGGAAGTAGGAGGGAAGGGATTCGCGACGCCGCTTTTTTTCCCGCTCCCACGTGACGCCGCGTGAAAGCGCGCGAGCTTGATTATACGAGCATTGGTTCGCGATCGGACACGCGATTGTGGGTGTGGCGTGAGCGCATGGGTGACAGTGTGCGAGGTTGTGCTTCAGCAATTGTGGAAATGAGCGAGCGAGTGAGTGCAGAAGTTACCTAGTAAGTGCTGAAGTTAGCTAGTAAGTGAAGAAGTTGGCTAGTAAGTGTAGACGTTAGCTAGTGAGTGCAGAAGTTATCTATTGAGTGCAGAAGTTAGCTAGTGAGTGCATAAACGATTTCAAGGGTGCGTGGCTGAATGGGTTAGTTAATGAGCGAGTGTGAAAGTGATTAAGCGTGCGAGCGCTATTGGGTGCGTTACCGCACCTCTGCAATAGTGGGTAACTAAACAGGGCAGTTGTATACGTGTCGAAGGCAAAGAGGCTAGCCTAGCGGAATGCGCAGCTCTGGATTAATTGCCTTCGCCGTTAGCGTTCTTTACCAAGCGCGAAATTTCATTACGCGGGCGTGTATTTCTTCTACATCGAAACGTAGCCGCAGCGGCAGGGAACGGGAAGTGCGGTTAGTGCGCAGGTGCGGTTAAAATATTCCGGAGCACGCATCGCGCTTGAACTTTTCTAAATGCTCCGCATAGAGAATATTTAGGTTTCTTGGTGTTATACACGACTTCACCAGTGACATTTGTTTGCGTGTGTATTAAGTAGCACCTAACTTTCGTTACTTAAGGCGTGAGAAGACTGGTCGCGCTCCGTATTTCGCGAGAGTGCTTGTGGGCGCGTGTGGGGAGGTAGTGAGCGTATACCCTTGCGTGACTATCCTAAAGTTATAGAAAAATATAGAGACAGTAGAGCAACTGTCCCGACACCCTGCCCTGAGAAGACTAGACTGCCCGAGCAGCGAGACTAATGATTGCGGCAACTCGCAGTGTACTTAAGACCACGCCAAGAACAGAAAACCGCCGTGGGTATATCGTACAAATAAGTTTATCTCGGAGACCTTCTAGAGGCATTTGTAGACGCGTTCTTTCAGTTGTATTCCCGTCCGCCTTTAGTAAATGTAACGCCAAACAGAGCGTAATGTTATGTAGATGAAGTCGACAAGAACTCCCAAGAAAACGAAAAGCCAGGTGCAAAAAAACGCACTAACCGAATACTAGAAGAGCCCGTTGCCATACCCAAGATTAGTGGTGTGAGACTAACCAGTTATGGGCGCACACGCTTTTGGTTAGTACTTAGAGGCCGTTATTTACGGGGGTTAAAACAAGCCACAATGAATGCCTTTTATTCAAGGTCCGAGCAGCCCACTTCTCGCGAAATGTTTTCAGAGGACAGCGAGCTTAACTGTCGGGCGCACCCGTGCTGAGCGGAGCCCGTCGCCTGCATTCATTTGTGCTAGTGAAAGTGAGCCACGCAGAATAAATGTACAGACTTGACTCTTCCGGATTGCGGGGAAAACAACTGACAGGACGATTATAAAACTTGATGCGAGAAAGCTGAGACAGCTGCTCGAAATGTCCTCTATGACTACATTTTGATGCTTTTATTTTAATGAATGTCTTTGCTCTAATCAGGGACTTCACACACGCGACATGTTTTCTGGAGGGTGAAGGTGGCAGGAAGTCGATGGCGCTTTTGGAAGGCGGATGTGGGTAGGAAGGTTGGTCGAGGGTGGCTGCTGGGGGGCGTTTCTATAGGGTGGAGACTGCTCTCCGAGGCAACAGAGACCGCTACTTTCGCATTGTGACATTTCCCCAGCCACGCACTGTTGTGGCTAGTGTTGAAGAGTCCCAGAGAAGTGAACTTGTGTCCCAGAGTACCGAACTTGTGTCCCAGAGTACCGAACTTGTGTCCCAGAGTACCGAACTTGTGTCCCAGAGTAGCCAACTTGTGTCCCAGAGTAGCGAACTTGTCCCAGAGTAGTAAGCTTGTCCCTCACTGAACTGTAGCCGGTTATATTTAATCGCGCATATCCTGAAAACTGATCCACCCACAAATATTATTGAACTTTGTACAATGCGAATTGATATACCTTGGTTCCATTGTGTTCTGCATGGAGCTTAAACTGGTATACCTGTTGTTCGGCTTATCTTTCATGTTCGACCGCCTATTTCATCGCAGTCTACGTTCATTCCTCCCCTCTACAGTGTACCGGCGTACCACGAGTGTACCGTGAATAAACAAACAGCACGGCGTGCATCGCAGAGCTCTATGAACATGCCTCGAGGTCGTTCGGTGTACAGCGCTTTCCCGTTATACACAGACGGCTCGTCCCACACCGTGACCTCACGGGGGCCCTGGGCGGCTCTGCACCCATCTTTTTTCGCTCTCGTTTTCTCTGCTGGTTAACAAAGAGAAATGGGTTAGGCGCACGAAACAAAATCGGACTCGTGACGAGTAGATAGAGCGGGCGGCCCTCCCAGAGGTGTAGCCAGGCGAACCAGAAAGGGTCACGGGCCAAAGTTCACCGAGACAGACAAGCGCCGACTTTTCCAGGAAAAGAACGAGAGAAAGGCCAGTGAGGGGGAGTTTTGCCTCAGCAGCGGGCTATGCAGGGGCTATAGTTTATGTTTCGGGCGTGACTCGGGATTCCACGGAACGCCGAGAAAGCGGGGCGGAGAGAAAAAAAAGAAAAAGAAAGAGGCGGAGGCTGGGCGGATCGTAATAAGAGCAGCAGAAGAATCGGCGGGTGGAATGCGAACTCTGCCCCCGCGCCCGCTGGCTCGTCTTGATTTGTTTCGTGGCGTCGGGCTGGACTCCCGTGTCTCTCCCTTCGCCATCGGCAGGAAAGGACTGTTCTCTGCGAACCATATGGAGGAAGCCAGACAGTGTGTTGTCCCATATCCAGCCATCTGGTTCTACTTATACCGTACTCCCCGGGGTGTAACTCTACTGACACTCACAGAATGGACAAACCGAAAGTGAGGATTTCAAGGAAAGGGAAGCATAAGGTAACGGTGGAGAGATGAAAGGAGAAAATATACTGGAACAGGGTGACCACAACTGCCGTCTGTCCCGCAATGGACGCCGCCAAAATGTGTGTGACTGGCCATACGTGCAAAATTTATGCGAGCGCCGTGGATATGATCTCTTAAGCAGCTAACTGGACTGAGTGATCGCATATAAGTGGTGAGCTGAGTCTCCCCCCCCCTCCCCCCCAAAAAAAATCTAGGAGGCTTTTTGCCTGTCCCCCAGCACCACTGATCGACATTGAAATAAAGGTGAAGTTGAAAATGACGGCACTAATTCGCTCAGGCAATGCAAGCTGATTCCAGCGAAAACAAAACGGGGGCCGGTGAGAATGGAATGGACTGTTCAGTGGTCCAGCCAGGGAATGAGCGTCAGGGTGTCGGGAGTGTGCGAGCGTGCGAGAGGATAAAGTAAAACTAAAATTCGCCAGAAATCACCAGCTTGCCCGCAAACGCTGCTACACACCAAATCGAGGGTTTTTTTGCGCAAACTGCATGGTTAACTTTGCGTATACGGCCCAGCGGTTGATTTAATGCTCACCGTATTAAACCAGCAAGCAAGTGCTATTGCTCTCAGTAGCTTTGTACGTATTTCGTACAGTACATATGTAATAAAAACTAATTATTTGATCGACTGACAAATGGATCACTTGATTTACTACTTAGTGACTATATGATTTGTCGGCTGAGGGCTTGTTTGATTACTTAATTTCCTGACTGATTCATTAGTTTTATTGATAACTGCGATGTGTAAGTGCACGCAGAAGTAGCCCCCTTCCTAATGTGGTCCCGTGCCCTTATAGTTACTATTATGGCTATTGCGTAACTTTTCCTTCCCAAGTGGCACATAGCTTACATGCGGGTAAGTACGGTTATCCCGAAGCAACAACACTTGGCACGAGAAATAACGCATGTTGAGCACAAATGTCGCCTCGAAGTGGGCCCGCAGCGAGCGTTATTAATTGCGCGCGGCGTATCCTCAGCAACAAGCAACATGGAGCAATAGTGTACAGCCACCTCGGAGCAGGCAAAAGTCAACAGGACACGCCGCACACAAAATGCCACAACATTTAGGTTCGGCAACGTAATGTCTGCGCCAAAGGAATTCTGCCCTGTCCCCGGTCTTTCCACAGACGACAAATGGTTTTCAAAAAACCTCGGTGCGTGGAGCTTCCGAGAATTCTCAAAAGTGCATTTACGGTCTCAACTGGGTCCCTGCGAACGTCTTGTTCACTGACGACCTGCCCTTGGGAAAACAAGCAAACGAACAAACAAAAAACAAACAAGAAACGACAAAGGAAATAGGCGCTTGTTGGAGAAGCAAAAGAAATAGCAACGCGGCTGTAAAACAGGACAGAGGCAACAAAGGTGCGTATAAGAAAATAAAACAGTCGCTCGAGACCCAGAAAAGCAGCCAGGAACTCCACGAATTCCGGAACGCGCGCGCAACATGCCCGACAGCTGGTCCCAAGATGAACGACCAAAAATGCAGTCTCCCGCGGAGACATGCATGGGGGGCTCATTATTCGTGAACCGATCGCCCCCGTGGATGAGCGGCTAGATGCGGTGTTCGGCATGCTGGGCACGAGGTGGCGGATTTGACCCCGGCCGCATTTTGGGAATGGAGGTGAACTGCGAAAATGGCTCGGATAAAGATGAGATTTCTGTGCACGCCGCAGAACCCCGGCCGGAGCAGTGGTAGAAATTATTCCAGAGGCAGATTTATGGTCAACTCCTGAAGATGAGGTTGGAGGGGGTGGGGTTCCTGGTAGCACGTCGTGGTGTTCGAGCTTTCTTGGAGAATATGCATCGGAGGCAGAGTGTCTTTAAACAGTCTATATAGACTTTCTAAAGACAAACCCTACAGACCAGTCTATAGGCAAGATAATCTCTATAGACAGTCTATAGATATGCTTGAATGAACAAAAGGAAATATCTACAGGATGGCAATAGAGAATCCATGACTCTATAGACAGTCTATAGACCATTTTTATAAGGGGCGCATGAATAGCTCCAATATATGCGCGTATGCGTGTTCAGGGTGGGGGCCACATACCTGAGAGCGGTGGTGGCCAGGGCGGCTGAGCATCCGATTATTCCAGGGGTCGCAAGAGAGCTAATACGCAACCGGCTTCATACTTCGCTTCATACACCAGGTGCAACGCTGTCGAAGCTAGCGCGCCTGTTTGCACTGTCTACATCCGCGATCAAAAAGTAGTGCGTTCCTTGTGGTAAGTGAAAAGCAGTAAATTCTTTGCCTGCAGGCTTATTACACAACACATTCGTCGTGAGCTTGAGTAAATGCGCTTTTAGTGCTGATAAGCTGTCGCCTTATCGTGCCGTATATCACTCGATAACAGGATAAGGGCGGAGTAACACCTCTCCCTTTATTTTTGTTCTCGCTGACTACTTTCGTACCTTTCACAGCGTTGCACCTGATGCATGGAACGGAGTATAGAGCGAAAATAGCGAACACTACCTTGGAGGTACAGGGTCGGTCAAAAGTTTCCAGGCCACAGGGTGTTTTTGAGCCATATAGTCAGGCAGATACGACACCCCCGAAGCTCTAAATATCTGTAGACGTTAGAAGAATCTTTCTCACCTCTGAGAATCGCAACAGCGGTGATCTCAAATCGCGTGGCACCACGACGGTCGCTATTACCGTGGAAGCAGAAGTTAGAGAGGGCCGTACCGTTACGCCTTTAAGATGACGGTGCTTAGATGTACAAACAAATTTCTGCGCAAGCATCCTTGCCCGGCATCGTGAAGGAGCCGTGGAGCACAACTGCCTCCCCGTGCTTTATCCCCATTTGCTCATTTATTCGCTTTCGCACCCAACCCACATACCTCTGACCCTCCGTTTTCTCCAGGCAAATAAAGAGCCAGCAGATACACGACCAGCACCCGTGCGCGAAGCGCTGACTCGCATACACATGTCACGGTCCACGTGCACTGGCGACAGGCGGAATCCAGGATGCTCTTTCCTCGCAGCACCTATCTCCGTTTGTGTTCACTGCAGCAGGCCTTTACTCCAGCTCATAAGTTCGTTGCAGCGGTATGGAAGGTACAGACCTCCTCAGCCAATCAGGAGAGCGCGTTAAACGTGTTGCTCCTCAACACATCTGCTCGCGGTGCACACAGATATGGTTAAAGAGCCTAAATCGACGTTGTCCGCGTACCATAAGCGTGTGCAGGCTTACGCACGCTAAACGCACGCATTCTGGGTGTACGGCACACCATCCGTGACATTTGTATCTTCAGTTCAGAGTATAGAAACGGAAACGCAACGATAAGCTCAGCCCAGTGGCGCCACCTGGTTTTTAGGAAGGCGACAATTTTTCTCATCAAACGGACGTTCATTTTAGGACTATAAGCGACAGAATCGTCACTCTAAATCAATTAAAAAAATAATAAAGCGAATTTATCGCCCGCATGGTTTGTTATAGGCGAGACGTGACGAAGTGAGAGTCTAGTGGCCCATTTACGGCCAGTGAACGTGCTGAAAACGGCAGTAACAGCGACGAATTCAGTCCGAGGCGAGGGGTTTTGCTTCGAAGGGGGCCACCGTTTTGGAAACCGTGTTTGAATGTGCGTACGAGTCGCGCACGTTAAACTCGGGAAATTGCGTACGTAACGCGAGCGTATACGTTAAGGCTCGACATGAAATTGCGTTTTGGGCGTGCGGACTTTAAAGCATGATATACCATGTACACGCGTAAGCCTACTTTATACTGGCATTACATTCTGCAGCGTCCGACCGTCGTCTGTGCACTTAACGCAGCTTTGGTAGTGCTGCTAGGAACTACTGAGATGGGGTACAGCTCCGTTTGTGTTCGCTGCCTTTCCGCACACGCCCCGCCGGTCAAATCCTACTTCACAGCTTCCCCTTCCCTTCCCTCAGCGCTCAACCTCCATTTCCGCGTATCGGAAAAGAGCACATGCACGCATATACCGAAACAGAGACGACAGAGCCAACTACGCGAGCGGAGTATCCGAACGCGTCTATTCACTAGACCGGCGTCCGCGTTTGCACTCCACGCAGATGGGTCCCTCTCCGCTTCACTGCCGCCCGAAGCGTTCACGACTATTTGTCCGTGACCGTGCGGACGAAAAAAAAAAAGGCGGGTGGGAAGGTAGCGCGTGTCGAAAGAAATACACGAGTGTGATCTCTTTTCCTGACAGCGTGCTGACGGAGCTAGACTCGATCGGAGATCGATGGATACCCTAGCAGTGCTGCCAGCGATCGGTAAAACTGTACCATACGCCACACCCGACGAAAAGCGGCTGTGGCGGCGTTACTTCCTGAATCCACTGTCATTTGACTCGTGTACAACGCCGGTGTGCTCGACCGATGAGGGGGCGTCGAGTTGTGTAGAAGTGCTGCTGCTATTTACTCCCGTAGAACACGCCGTGGGTTGTTCCGCGTGGCGTCTTTTCTTGCTCACGATGACGGCCTGTCCCTTCTGGTGAAGAAGAAGAAACCGATGCTTCCTGGTACGGACATTGAGTGTCGACTGCGTGCGCATCTACGCGTACACGTCTTTGTGAGAAGCGACGATTGGCATCGCCCGTAATCGGGCAGTGATTCCACACGTCCTTTTAGGTTCACAAAGAAAACCGTCGGTTTATTTTTGTCTCTTTTTACCTTTCTATATCCGAATGACTGCGCTACCTTCGTGAATTGCAGGTTGTCGCGTGAGAAAATGAACGTTCATTTCACAAGACATGTGCTTCCGGTATCGCTACGCTGTTCGGGATAGGCAAAGAGGACACGCCTTAGTGAAAATGCAGCGTGGTCATTCGCAAAATCAAGTGACGCACTTTCTCTAGGCTAGACAAACTTAGGGGTGGCCGCGTTTTTTTTTATGCCGCACTACAGAACGGAACGTAGACAAAACTGCAGTCCTACGAACAAAGCTGCTACGTTCGTAGACAGTTGTGACAATGCACTGCGCATGTCGATGAAGTGACGCTGTCTGCTTACTGGCAAAGGTCACCTCGAATGAATGATGAGGCAGGTCTTCGCCCGTACGGAAAAGAATCAGTAAACATCTGTCTAACACGTAGAAAGGAAAACACCTCGACTTCACGAATTTCCCAGCGGCGAAGGAAACACAACAATGGTAGCATGCGTCGCAATTCTCACCTCCCAGAATGATTCAATTCAATCCAAGATATTTTTACACACTGGAACGTTCTCGTTGAATGATCACATTGGCCGCGAGATGAATAGGAAGGTCTCGGTCCCACAAATAAGTCCCTTCCGAAGCTATCGTCGAAAAAAAATTTGCTTCACTCTTCAAAGAAACCGCGTAACTTCTACATTCCAGCCTACAGCATGTTGTATGCAATGTCTGTATAAACTGCCTTGAGGGGCCACCGGAAGTTCACAGCCCACCGCAGCCCAAGGTTAAGCGTCATTTGTATCTCTTAATTTTCTCTTTCTCTCCGCCTGATTTCAATTACGGAGATGCCTCCGACGCAGGTATGCATCATACACGGGAGACAGCCCACGCCGGCAGGAGTAAGCAGCTGGCCCCGGCACTCCGTATATACGAATCCAGTGGCCGCGTGCCGTACGCGGCGATGTCGAATCGAACCAGCCGCACACACAGACTATGACGGAGCCCATGCAAGTGGGACGACGACGGAGGAGGAGGATTCGAAAGCCTTGTTGGCCTCGAGGGTCTTCCAGGAGAAGGAGTGGCACAACCCTCAGCATTGACTCCTCTCATGGCAGTCAGTTGTCGCCGCCCAGGGAAGGGAGAAGAGGAATACGGTGTGTATGCAAGAATAAAAAACAACAACACATGCGTGCCGTGAAAGACTGCGTGGAGCGGAGTTAATGGATGAGCAATTTGGCTTCTGCTCCTGGAGCAGAGGCGGCGATCGGTCGCCCGCGTGGAATGGACACTCGGATGTGCGGCTGGTGTTGCCCCTGTGCTGTGAGAGCAGGTAAAGGAGGTCCGAGGAAGAGAAATAACAAATAAACGAAAATAGACTCAATGCGGTCCCCGTGTGCCTACACGGCTCGCGCCCCTCCACCACACTCCGCACTCTCAAGACCTGTCCCGTCGGCTGGGAGTTCCTAGTATGGAACTCCCAGAATCTGCGGCCTCCTCCAGGGCATACAGCTGAGGGCGCTATAGCCGCAACACCCTCGTTTCCCCTAGAGTCACTAAATAAGGACTTAGAGTACCGTCACTGCAGCACGGCGGTAAGCAGGGGCGGCCATTTTGTTGTTAATCATTGTTGCCAGATTGCCGCTTCGGCGACCTCGCCGCTAACTTTGGCCCGGCCATTTTGTAAACAACGCTGTTAGCCACCCTGCGCTGCGGCGGGGATCGTAGCCGTACGGCATGGAGCCGCTCAGATGCAAACGGTACAGCTGTTGCCTTCAGTTTATGCTTTCGTCGTGCGGAGCTGAAATGCTGCGAGGCGCGGAATGCCTGGTCACTGAGTCGGTCACCGGCAGCACTCGCAGCGTCGCAGCACCAGGACTACCACAGTTGCCCGACTGAAAATGCATAAGCCACAAAATGGCAGCCCCCATGAACCGTCGCAGTGTAAACAAATATCACGTGATGCAAACTGACCAATGATCGTGGCGGCGGCACAGAACAATAGGAGAAAAGAGTGCCGGTACTCTAAGTCTTTATTTAGTGACTCTAGTTTCCCCCTCACAGCTCTCCAAGCTTGGATCACGTGACCATACAGGCCCACATCCTACAAGGAATAGAGTGGGCTATTGAAAAAGTGGCGTGCCCATTCCCTGATACAAATGAGTACGGTGCACGTTGTACGTACACGAAGCTTTATGCTGGCTTCGAGCGAAGCCACAGTGGAGGAATCCGAATTAGTTAGGTTACCTTTAACATGTTCTGGCACATACAGCATAGGAGACGCGAGATTATACGCATCACCTCCGTCGAAATGTGGTCGCCACAGTAGGCATTCAATCTTGAGGCCTCCGTGCGCAGAGCAGAACGCCACAATCACGGAGCCACAACGAGGGGCGGCTACTATACACCCCCACTCCCACCCACTTTTTCCCCCTCCTTCCACCACCGTCTGTATACGTTCATCTAGCTTATTACACGGGACAGGAATGGCACTCTATCCATCATCCAATGTGCCACACTGTGTCATAGAAGAGCGCGCACAGGTACAACGTTCCAGTTCAGAAAGTGGATCACGACTCCTCGAGAGAAGGAAATCAATGCGTTTATTCTTAGGGCGTACGAAGCACTCCTCCGATCCCACGGCCGGCGCCAGGAAAAAAAAAAGGTAGCTACCACGAGGCAATTAGCCGCGCTCCGTTCGGTGTAATTAATTGGCCCGTAATGACTGTACGCTGTCGGTGTGCGGATGGCGGGCGTACACAACGGAGGTGGAGAAATTCGCGAGAGCGCTAAAAATAAGGGCAGCCTGCAGCTAGCAAGCGGTGAGAGTCGCCATTATTTTCTGCGGGAATATATACAATCTCTGGCTTAGGCTTAACGTGGCCGCCTTAAAGGCAGGACTGCAGCCCGACCTGTAAGGGCAGGAACTTCCTCACAAAGTGCCGAGCAGTCAGGAAACAGAGCCTCCTGGCTACTCCGCTACACACCCTTGGCTGCGAACGCGGTATTAAACAGCCGTGCTAAATAAAGGAATGAAAGGTTTGGTTTGGTTTGGGGTTTAACGTCCCAAAGCGACTGAGGCTATGAGGGACGCCGTAGTGAAGGGCTCCGGAAATTTCGACCACCTGGGGTTCTTTAACGTGCACTGACACCGCACAGTACACGGGCCTCCAGAATTTCGCCTTCATAGAAATTCCGCCGCCGCGGCCAGGATCGAACCCGCGTCTTTCGGGTCAGCAGCTGAGCGCCATAACCACTCAGCCACCGCGGCGGGTTAAAGGAATAAAAAAGTACTAAGACTCCGAGCAGGAACAAGAAGTTATTCGGTTTTGTAACATTCTACGAGAAGAAAGGTGACATTGGCGAAAATCTAACCATCGAAAAACTTCGCGTCCACGTGCGGCCAGAGGCGACATTTTCTGGGGACTAAATTGAGCAGCCGAATGCCAACGCCACTTGGGCATCGCGGCGAGTGAGCTTTCAACTCACCTGCTACCTCATCAGCTGAAGTCGAGCGGATGGAATCATAGAATTTATCTACTTAGTAAATGTGCACAACATGGACCCAGTTGTAATGCATTGAAGCGTTCAGAAGTCAAGGCAATGAAGCGTTTTAAAAATTGTCCCTAAATATCGTTTTTTTTTTTTTGCACAAAGCTAGCTCGTTTTTAACAGTAGCGGCGAAATGCTGTATGGTTCGGAAAATTTATCAGACGCCCGGAAATTCCAGAGTTAGCAGTGAGTTAACCCCGCATCATATGGGGTCGAGTGCGCCAAAGTCAACGACTGCCGTGGCTCTTAATTGAGGCAACAGTGCGCACATTACTGCAGTGGCATATGAACCGACAGTCCATATACCGGCGACCTCAAACCATTCAGCCGCAAAGTAAAGTTTGGTTTTGCACTGCTTTTATGGGGGTTTAACTTCCCAATGCGACTCAGGCTATGAGGGACGCCGTAGTGGAGGGCTCCGGATAAGTTCGACCATTTCGGGCTCTTTAACGTGCGCTGTCATAATGGAGCTCGGCAGCTGACCCGAAAGACGCGGGTTCGATCCCGGCCGCGGTGGTCGAATTTAAATGGCGGCAAAATTCTAGACGTCCGTGTACTGAGCGATGTCAGTGCACGTTAAAGAACCCCAGGTGGCCGAAATTTCCGGAGCCCTTCACTACAGCGTCCCTCATAGCTTTGGGACGTTAAACCCCCTTAAACCATCTAAACAGGAAGGGGCAAAAAGGGGGTAAATTGTCGAATTTGGATGGAGGCAAAATTCTAGAGGTCCGTGTACTGAGCGATGTCAGTGCACGTTAAAGAACCCCCAGGTGGCCGAAATTTCCGGAGCTCTTCACTACGGCGTCCCTCATAGCTTTGGGAAGTTAAACCCCCTTAAACCAGCTAAACATAAAGGGGTAAAAAGGGGGTAAATTGTACTCCAGCGTAAACCCTTTCATAGTAGGGTGTGTTCTAGAGGATATATTACTGTCTTTTTACTCCAATATAGGCGTATTCGTTTTTAGCGTGTACAAGAGGACAGTTCACTCGACACTGCCCTGACCCCAGTGACTGAAGATATTTCTCTACACGAACGTCCATGCTTCCGGTTGTAAACCATGTCGCTTCTTCTATACACTCTACACAGAATACTATAGGAGTGAGTATGCATCAGAGCTTGAGGCGAGAAGAAAGCACCGCATGGTTCGCGCACGCTATGGTGCGACCGGTTCTCGCGACAGCTGCATCCCCCAGACTGTCTTCCTGATCTGCAGGTGCGCGCTCCCCACCCGCTCCTCACGCAAGAATTGTCAATGCCAGCCTTTCATCGCCACAGAAAGGGGACGACACCTCGATGAGGCCAGACGCTGCCCTACACATAGCAGCCGTCTCCTGCTGACACGGAGACCTCCGAACACTGTACAACAAACAACCTGATCGTTTCAATCGGCCGAACGTATAGAGTGCACAAATAGACGGCGTTCAGTTTTTCTTGTTTTTTCGTACTTTATCCCGATTGCATACGTGCTCGGAACAGGCCGCAGGCTAAGAGATAGAGAAAAAAAGAGCTCGAAAGTGCCTGTGGGCTATTCGTCCCCAATATCACCGCCGACGCGTCATACACAACGGTTCCCGAGGGAGGGGTATAAGCGCAGGCTGGAAACCCCGACCGGCACCGATTTCCAGCGTCCGCACAGAGGCGGCAAGCTGTACGGACGCGGTAAGTACGGTAATTTCGCGCGCAGGTATACGGGACAAGCCAAACTGCTGTGCCGTCGCTCCAATGAGTGCGAGGGCGCCTCGAAGATTCGCACCAGGAAGAGACTGACGATCCGGCCCACTGACGGAAGAAGGGTTCTTGATGCATGCTTTGGGCGTCCCGGTGCGCGCAACTGAAGATTACGTCAACGCCTAAGTCTTCATCACGCGCTCTGCATCTGCGCTGGTTCCTTGCCGAATAACTCGGAGCCTGTATACGTTGGACCTCTACTGACGTATGTTACACTGCTATTATTCCGTAGTTTCAAACTACGCTCCATACAGAAAGGAGTAAAAAGAGTAAGTTGTACTCCAGCGCACTCCCTTTATAAAGGGGAGTGCGCCAGGAGAGATTACTCTCTTTTTTACTCCCACATAGGCGTATTCCCGTTTAGAGCGTATCAACAGACACAAGAAAAGGTAAAAGGGTACAAACTGCAAAATGCCGACTAGAAAACATAAACCTTGTTGCTGGGCTAGTTGGTGACACATACTAGAATAAAAAGGTAGAGAAACGCACAACACCTGCATCCGCTAGAAAAAAAAAGAGAAAGGAAAGCGAGATGATGTAGAAATAAGGAAAAGAGAGGAAAATTAAAAGGAATAAAAATCGCACAGAACAAGGAAAAAGGTCCAGCAAAGCGAGCTACACACAATGATTTTTTTTTTCGCGATAACGCAAAACTACGCTCTAGACGCCAACAGCATAGTCTAAACTACATTTGTCACCAACATTTGATTTTTCATCCAATAAACTAGCTTACACAAAGACACAGCAGCTTGGTACTGTGACGACAACGCAGCTGAGGGGTCCTTGGAGCCGTTTAATCAGTTTGGTGCGGACGGCAATTAGTCTAACGCAGCCGTTCTCGGAGCGGCAGTAAACATGAACAGCAGCCAGCAGCAAAGACGGAAGACCGCAATCGACGTCGTTGCATCGACGCTAAAAATAGGCATCCCAATCGCAGCAAACACCCAAACTCGCATAGTAGACGCGAGTTCAGTTCACATAAACGACAGGCACGGAAAGGGGCTTCTTTCAATGCCGAAGGACCCAGCATCGTCCATTTTCAGGCCACAAACAAGCAAGTGCGCCAAGAGATCACTTCCTGCAATGCTATACAGCGAAGCACGGAGCAGCGGTTATACGGACCCCACGGAGATGCGACTTGGAAAAAGCACACACAGCACGCACGCACGTCTGTCTCGCCAAAGGCCATTCATCTGCCTGACCATACGTGACGTGACTGCGGCATCAACGAGCAGCACGCAACCTTGGCCACGCCGACCATGGCGAGCATGTAGTCTAGCATAGTCTGTGCGGATCTGCTCCGAGATGAGCTTACACTAGAAGAAGGTAGTCACGACATCACGGATGTGGCTCCGCAAGCCACATGGTCACGTGCGGCTAGCACGCAGGCCCAACGGGCGGCTTACGAGACCGGTAAATACCCTCGGCGGGGAACCTCTCGAGCGAGTGCTGAGCGAGAAGCCGGCTCTACTCCGGGCACGGGCGGAAAGGGGGCCGTCCGTTTACAAAACACCCGCTGGGCGCGCATTACGAGAAGCGGGCAAGGAAGCAGATGATGAGCCCCCCGGTGGCTCGTTTGCAGCGCCAGCACCTTGAACCACGCAAGTTTCTTTTCTTTTTTTTTTTTTTGCGGTGCCGTGGCGTTGGGAAAAGGATTGCAGCAGGGAGCCTTGAATCACGGCTTCTCCTCGAGAGCCACCAAAAACAAAGGAGAGAGTGCAGACTGCGGGGGCAGAGGTGTAACTGATCCGCTCATCTGGAGCGGCAGTACGTCGATAAACACTACCACTGACGGAGTTTACGGCGCTAACGGAGCGACACGTTGGCCGTTTGAACATCCCACGTTGTACTGGGGTGGTTGTTCCGGAATGAGCCTGGTTCCCTCGAGAATTTCTTAAGTGTTCATTTTGGTTGCCTCTTTTCTGTTTCTAGTGTAAACATGTGCGTCAGTGATCCATCCGTTTCTTTATATAAGGCGGAAAAGAAATTTTTAACCAGTGCACGTGCTTATCGATCCTGATTTGATTGTGTTTCTTGTGTGTATAAAAAAGTGTGTGTGACGTGCCTCCGAATAAAGCAGTTGTAAGTGGCGCTTTGTCCCGTTTCCTTCCTTGTGTTCTGTGTGTGTTCGCGCCTAGTACCAAAGAGGTAATATTCTGGCATCACCCGCGTATTCATGCATGGAGTCAGAGTCATAAAATTCTACTTGCTATATATTCATCGCAGCGTATCATATTGGATGATTATTTCTCGTCTGTAAGTCGTTTCACGCTGTTAGCTTCACCATGTTTCCGTGGTTTAACCTAGCTGGCGCAACTGACATGATTTAACTCTCTCAAATACCACGTGACAGATGAGAGTAGCCGCCGCGCAAGCAGTCAGCTTTCGCATCATGTGCAAACACCGCAAGGCAGACGTACGTCCACTCATTACTGCAGCATGACCAATAACAGCCAATACAGCTGTGCATCATGTCCACTCACAATTTGCAGCCGGCGCCAGCCTTCCGCTCCAAAGGACTCTGCTGGGATCCCAAACCAAAAAAGAAAGAAAAGCCGCGGCAGCACTCACCTGCAAAAGCAAAGAAAAAAGAAAACATATTATAAACATACGTGCACAGAGACACGCAACGTTCTGCAAATATTTAATAATTATGGCTGTGGTGCATACAGCCAGTGCCTCCTATGAAACGCCAAGAGTTTCCACTCCACCCACCTCCATCCGTATGCAAGCTTCTCTTTCCCTCCTTTTAGCACATTTCATTCGAGTTCACAAGCTATACATTTTCTTTTTCCTCCCCGCTGGTGTCATTACGGCAGCCACAGGAAGCATGTCTGGTCGCCCCGTGACTGCAGAAATTGCAGCGAACTCAGCGGCTACGATGAGGCAGAAGCCAGAGCTTCAAACTTGTCCGGCACACTTATTCCGTGGACTTATCCCCAACACTCCTATCCCGCACATATTCAGAAGTCTTCAACGTACGTGCGAAGGTTCACACTTATTCTGCCCACATATGCTACGGGCACATATTTCACCCGCCTAGTACGAAAACCTGCCCGCACTATAGTCCGCATACTTATTTCACACGCCTATTCAGCATAGCTGGAGTGGACATCTGACAGCTGTTCCCGCTTGCATTTCACGGGGGCTTCGTCCATCCCTCGCACGTTGTGCTTCCGCCGCGGACACGCCGGGCAAGAAACGGCCAGGTGAAGAAAGCGCGTGACGTCAAAGGCGCGAAAGGAGAGAAATCGTGATGGGCAGAGAGTCGCCGACAGAAGCAGCAGACGAGGCGGCGGAAACATTGCGTAAGCAGCACAGGGGCCAGAAGCCTTCGGCGGCCCTGCAACACAGGGGACTCCAAGGTCCACGACGCCACCAACATGGTAAAGACTGCTGACAGGAGCGACGCGAGGACAACGCCCGCTATGCACACACACGGTGTGGTCGTGACGACGCTACCCGCCTGTCTGACGGCTGCAAGTTGCACAAGCGCAGACGCGGCGTCCTCTCGTACCGAGGAACCGTGACCTGTGGTCCCCCGTCTTGGCTCCTGTCTTCGCGCTGTCGTGCCAAGCCCGAAGACGAGCCAAGACGGGCTGGTCTGGTAGGGGCGCGGGGAGGCCACGGCGGAAGACAGGTCACGGCGCTCCGTGAGCAGCAAACACGACTTGCTGCGACGCGACGCTATCTAATACAGCTTACTGCTTCGCACTTCCAGTTACTTGCGCAACTGAGGAGCTTGTTTTGGTCATTGCAAGTCCACAGTTCGCATGCGAGTTGATGAGTAACCTAAGTCTTAGTTGTTCATTCGCACAGTTGGTTGATTCTACTCCATACTTCCAATTCATCTCATGCTCTGTATTCATTGTCTCATATTGCCTTCATGCTTCCCCCACAACACAGAAATAGAAATGATAAAAGAACCGACGAACTGAGCCGTGGGAGGAAATACTTTCCACCTCAGATACTTAAGTTCAGCAGTATGGCTAACCACAAGTACTATACAGAGGATGCAAGATCCAATGGGCTCCAGGATTAGGGTGACTGACCACCAATTTTAGTTTCAATTCTTCTTCTTCACCTCAGTAAATAGTTTCAACTAAATTGCTTCACCCCCACAGTGGTAGGGCCTTTTTAATGAACAGTGGCCACTAGTGAGGATTTTCTTGCATCCCCCCCCCCCCCCCCCCCATATATTATCAGTTACCCGAGACCACATTCGGTAAAAACAGCAGTTCGTGTAAGCCAAGAATTTTCGTGCTTCGAAATATTTTCACTGAACAAAAATAATCGCACACAGGCTATTTCCAGCCCTCAGGGCAGAGACATATAAAAAGATATTAGGTAAATCTAAGATGTCGAGCAGCGACCCACTGCAAATTGTCCAGTAGCTGTCACGTGTCGCACTGCCGCGGCAGAACCAAGGATTTCAGGCGTAATTGAAAGCGAAGTGTCGTGAGGGAACTGAGGTGAAGAAGTGAAAGGTGCTGAGGTGTGCGATACATGCATCATACCCCTGTACTACTTTATCGCTTAACGTATGGACCTGGAGAGCGCGCGGCAACAAATATCGTCCACCGAACGTAAGACGTATTTATAGTCTAGGTTCAGCTTACGACCGGCTTTGACCATATCTTCATTACTGTCGTCTCCAACCATTCCGGTGGTGTTTCTCTCTCCCGCACAAAGTGGCGCCAGTGTGACCTCCCGCCGCGATACACACACATTTCATCGCTTTCTTTATGACCCAACCCCATGGCCAGGATCTTTACAAAAAAAAAAAAAAAACAAGATACAGCAGACATGAGCAGCACTTCCACTTTGCTCCCCAGAGCAGTGAGAAGAATAGATTTACCGCTAACGCATTGAATCGATGCATGTGTGGCTCCTTCCAAACATTTCAGACATCCGCAGCGAAGCATCCACTGACTCAACAAAGCGCTACGGGATCCGAGAGCCCACGCTATAATCTTCACAGGAAATCTAGCGACCATAGCGTACCGGGCCCTATACAAACAGGCATTAGAGAGTTTTAAAATAAGATGATGATAGTGAATTTTTATGGCGCAAGGGCATTTGCGGCCAAAGAGAGCCATGGCACAAGGTATTTTTCGTTTGCTCAAGGTGGGGTCAAAGACCCATTTCCCAGGCACTTCACCCTGATTAAGCCGAGCATCACGCCGGGGGAAGCTTATACCTTTGTGTCACCGGTGGGTACCCGGCGGCACTGGGGATCGAACCCCGCACCTCCCGCATGCGAGGCGGATTGCTCAACCACAGGCCACCGCTGCCGTCTTAGAATAGACGAACCCTATTGTGAATCTCCCTACATTCTTTCTCGGGTGTAAGAAAAGCCCGCAAGCCTGCGTCCCGACTGCCGCCAAACGTTTCCATTACTCTAGCGACCTCTAGCGACCGCCGGCTAGCACATCTCACCCTAAATGCGCCGCTGGTACACCGCTCTAGTGCGGTTTCCAAAACACCCGCACAACCAATCCCGCGAAAATCGTGACCTGGCGTCGTTTGCGCCGGGATTAGAAAGCCTCGATGCCGAGCTACACGGTGATACCCATGGCATCTTACAAAAATAAATCCGCTCTCTGGGCGCGCATTAAATTCCTTTATTTTGCTACCCGCTGTAAACACCTGGCGCGAATTAATCGCAGTCTTGCATCTGCCAGGCGGATTACGAGCTTAGGAAGTGCGCTGTTGGCACAGTCACACCATCGCATACAAACACCCGCTGCAACCTCCTTCCCCTCCCCCTTTCAATGAAAGATTCGGGTGGGAGGGAGGATTTTTGTAAGAAAACCCCACTCCAGGCACCCATTTTTTGACAAAGACTCCCCCCCACGTCGTTGTCCTTCGCTTCGGTGCCCTGACCTTCAGTTCAACCCTTCCTCAACATTCTCAACTGCTGGGAATAACAGGGCTGAGACGAGGGACAAAGAAAGAAGACAACAGGACAGGCGCTGACTATCAACTGAAAGTTTCTTAGAAAAAAAAACACGCAAAATATACTCCTTTGACAACCAGGAGCGCGTGCGCGAAACCAAAAGCCATAGTGATACATCAATCACTTGAATCGAGACACATTAGTTCACAGTCACGAACTGTTACAAAGTTGGTGCCTCATGGACGAGTCAACGTTTTGCGAATGTAAAACGCTTCACTGATTTCCCTTGTTAGTTCCCTTGCGTCGTCTTCTTTCGTTGTCCCTCGACTCGGCGCCGTTATTCCCAGCAGTATGTACCAACTAGCTCAACTCTCCGTTTTATTGAACATTCTCAACCTTTCCACACTGCAACTCCTCACTCGCATCACTTCGAAGGAAGCTGATCATATTCCGACCCTCGGGGAAATACAGCGGATAACGGAAAATAAAGAAAGAGCGAGGAAAAGCTCCTCCGTAACAGTGAAGAGCGCGTTCGCCACAAGTGCCGCCGCCAACGCCATTGGCACCCAACGCACGCAACGAAAAACGTGCCAGACACACGCCCGCCCACAAAACAGTAGAAGTCCCGCTTTCTCTCTCTCTCTCTCTGCTTCTCTGCGCAGTGGCTCTCGGCGCGTGCGTCATTGTCTCGACTTCGCGCGGACGAATATCGTGCGCGTGAATAATGGACCGTGACTTCGCACGAGACGCCACACACCTCGCGCGTGCGTCTGCGCTCCTTTTAAGCCTTTTTTTATTACTTCATCCTTTTTAACACTCACCTCTAAAAAGTCACGCGCGACGCGTGGCTGTCCGCACGAATTTGCACGCTATACGAGTACGCTGCGTGCTCTTCTCATCTGAATCAGTCGAGAGTAAACATGTTCGAGTGTGTGTGTTCGCAATACGCAGCAGTTAAACTGGTGCGGTCACGAAATTTTCGAGACCAGCACAGGATGTCATCTATTTCCTCGGCGCATGAAGGTGGCACCCACAAAGTTTCGACCATAGGCAATCCGTGGGACGTCGTTTCGTGGCTTTCAATTCCGGGCAAGAAAGCATTTCCATACGCACGAAAATCGACATCGAGTGGCTTGTGAAACAAGGAAGAAGCAAAATCCCGACGTCTCTAGTCACCTGACAGCGATCGGTGACCGGGAACCTGACGGGCTGCTTGAGGGCAAATCGTGGAGGAGTGACTGGCGTACAGGCCAGCGGACGAACTTGTCGCGTAAGAGATTTGCAAACCCACGTGACCACCAACGTTTTTGATCACCGACGATAATGTGTAGCAGGAGCGGCTTTCGAAGGGCAGCATTGATTGGAGAACACAGAGCGAGGCATTTGTCCTGAGGTGACCAGGACCTGGTTCGTAGTGTGGGACCTACATACGTAAGGAAAAAAAAAGGAAAATCCCTCAACGCTTCTCATTACATGCCCGGAGAACAATGACTGCTTCTTGGCTGTGCCCGGTGTGCATTCCCATCGTTGCACATCTCTCAGCGCAGATAAGAAACATCGTCATCGGTCGTACAAAGCGTACGAGATCCCCGAGTTACTGTTTCTCCCATTAGCAGACCTGCTGATTTGCATATATATAGTTCAGACACTTTCTGCGCATTTTTAAAGCAATGTCGTTAAATACCCCGTTACGCAGAAAATCCGGAGTCAGCGTTTTGAACGAAAAATCACGAGCATGGCTCTGGTAGGTGGTCCCCAGATATCAACCAAGGAGGCAGGTGGGCCACTATGCGCGTCACGCGACCTTGCAGCGTCATCACAACCTACCCACCGGATGATGAGCAAACTGCCCACCGTGGCAGGTGGCAGTTAAATTAATGATTGGTCGGTCGGGAAGAGCACCTGCCATCGCAGGGCAGAGGCGTATCGCTTAACCGCTGCAACACTGCGCCAGGAGGAGTATGAGGACTCCCACGGATCTAAGAATGTAGAGAATGGCCTTCCGCATATATGGCAATTAACCCACTACGCTGTCGCGTCATACCGTTAAGGCGGAGCTTAAGTGACCCCTCCAATTTTTTTTCCCCTGTTTAGTTGCGCATTTTCCCTGCTGCTGTATCGTCGGCACTACTCGCACCAGTGCGACACAGCAGGTATCCACCGCGGCGGCTCAGTGGTCCAGGCGTTCAGCTGCCAAGCCAGAAGTCGCGGGTGGCATCCCGGCATCGGCGACCGCATTTCGATATTCGCGAAACGCAAAAGAAAAAAATCCGTGTGCTGTGCGATGCTAGTGCATGTTAGAGAGCTCCAGATGGTCGAGATCAATCCGACATCTCTCCGATCCCATGTCCAGCTTCAGGACATCAAACTTCGCAATTCCGGCATGGCGCAGCAAAACGCCTTCCGCGTGTTGGGCAGGCAGTCGTTTCCCATCTCTTTTCGCTTCGTTCGTTTACCGGACGACACAGCTCGCAGCGGCATGCAGTACACCTCATGGCAGGAAGCCTTGGTCAAGCGGCACACTTCCGGGGAGGCCATGAAGCAGCGTCGTAAACACGGCGCCAGTTTCTAATCGGGTCGATCCCTATCGTGTCGACACCCCCGCAGGCTACGGCAGTTAAACGCAGCCTCGCGTACTCCGCACGCCAGAAGAAGCAAGGGCGGCGCGTGTAATAATAATACGGACCGTGGCGGACGGGAACTCGCCATGAGCATTGCTAATGTCTTAAATGGTGAGCGCCCGCCGGCAAGCCAAGCGATCGGAAGATTCTTGTGAACCCCTTTGGGGTATTCGTCGCTGCCAGGGGGCAGCACCCGTTGGACATCGCCACGGGATCGTTCAGTGAGCGCCGCCTGTCGACAGTTCGTAGCAGCACGGCCGGCCTGTCGGCTGAGCTGGTAGTGGCGTATACGCCGTAAAGACGGTGGACAAGAAACACGAGGATTGTCAGGCCGTTACCGCACTACACCTTCGCCGCCTCGAGGTCATCCATATATTTCGCGCACAGTATATATTCGTCCATGCATCCATGTATCCACGTATCCGTCCGTATTTCCATTTCTACCAGCCTACCTATAGGGCAATCCTGTCCCTCCAAATATCTGTCCGTAGCTGCGTCTATCCTTGCAGCATTCAACCTACCGGACACAAGGACGCGGTGGACGGCACACGAGTTCTCGCGCAGCAAACAAATACGTCTGCCATGCACGTGCCTCTTCATTAAGCTCTAGATATGATTAATGACTGTTTTCCATTGGTAATATTTCTGTGCCTCTTTATAATTGCTGTGCCACACACAGTATAATTGTCTCCTGCATCTATATTCCACAAACTCTGCATGACCACATGTTTTAAGCCACTGTATTGCCACTTGGAGTCTGTGGCGTACGTAGCCAAGCTGTTAGAAGACAGTTTTTACTATGGGCACCGTGCCATCGTTAACTGCACGGCTACGAAATAAACATTATTATATCATTGATACTATTATTTACCTACCTACACACACCTATATGTCATAAGCGCCTCTGCCTGCCTCTCCATCTCTATTCTTCTATCTGCACTCAGCGTAGCTCTACTCCCCTCTTTACGCCATGGAACTCCGTTAGATCGTTGGGGCAACTTTATCCTTAGAGAGATCCTTAGAGATAAGGATAAAGTTGAAGAATCTGTCATTTTTACTAACGAACGCACGTACGCACGTTCCACGAGAGAACTTCGCCGACACCTAAAGTAGTGTTATACGCAGAATCGACGCACCGCACACTAAACCCACATAATATAGGTCACACCTGGCGTCAAAGGGTCAGGTAAACACAGACTCTGCATCTTGTATTGCGCAACATTGTTTTTTTTTTTTCTTCGCCAACTGGGCTTCCCGCACCGCACTGGCAGTCGTATAATCGTATAAAATAATCAATTTCACGCGGCCCGGCCGCAGTTAACGCTGTGCAAATGCAGGAGAGAAGAGGACCACAAGGACACTTTTTTCTTTCTTACTGCTCTTCGAAGAAGCTCCCCGCACATCGTGCGACGAGCAACACCGCCGTTGGACTAGGGGACGATCGACGCCATGGCGGCAGCTGCCGGTCTAATGGCACTAATTCCTTGACACACATGGCAGCCCCGGCGGGGCTCGAGGGTTTCGCGCGTCGTCGGCGCTGCTGTATACCGCGTATGCCACAGGCACCGTGCAGGGTTCTGTGTACGCTTAGAGGACGGCGCACCACCCGCTACGCCGTTCACTCGAGAAATTAGAGGGGCCCGCATAGCGGCGACAACTGCGCCGATCGACGGGAAGGTGTCAAGGACGGCGCAGGGGCACGTGTCAGGGGACGAAACACGAGGAGAGAAAAACAGAGGCAAAAGAATAAAAAAGAAATCCGATCTGCTTTGGCCGAAAGCTACGTGAATCATTCTCGGAAAGTGGAGCAGCAGAAGTAGCAGGCGCTAATGTTCGGCATCACCGAGATCCAAGTGAGAGGACGCCCCAGTGTAGTATACGCCGCAGCGAATTAAAATCCAAGCCGACAAGCATCCTACTCACCAGTTTCCAAATATCGGGTTTCAATGAATTATTTAATGTGTCGGCATTAAAAGCCTCATCGTGGAAAAGAAATGTGTCGTCGGTCATTATATTCGCCGACTGGTACAAGAGAAGTGACGTCACAAGACCGGAAGAGAGAACAATACGTCCGTGTCGCCACCTCGGGACACCTCTGGAGAAACCTCTAAACACAAGCTAGATGACCCGAAGGGATGTCTGGTTTGGTTTGGTTTACGGCTTAGGGGGGTTTAACGTCCCAAAACGACTCAGGCTATGAGGGACGCCGTAGTGAAGGGCTCCGGATAATTTTGACCCCCGCACTGTACACGGGCCTGTGGAATTTCGCTTCCATCGAAATTCGACCGCCGCGGCCGGGATCGAACCCGCGTCTTTCGGGCCAGCAGCCGGACGTCACAACCACTGAGTCCTGTGGCTTACCACGAAGTGATGTCTGATTATGTAGGCATGCGCGGATACCATCATGCGCTAAGGACAAAACTCGACGTAAAGGCATCAATTAACTAATGCTATCGCACTGCCGGCGCATAATGTAAATAGGGGTTCCTGTGAATTCATCATCATCATCATCACCATCATCTGTAGCTTTTTAAGCATACACGCACTTACATCTGCACAAAAGAAAGGCGAGAAATGTACACGAGAAGCAAACAATACCCTAGCCATCGGAAGGAGACATGAGGAGTATCGTAACACGCACTAAGTGTAGTCACGAAGCCTGGTATAGCAATAATGTGCATATTCGACAGTAGTCACACTGCTGCAAATGCATAGTCTTTCTTTTTGTACCGTGCCATACAGATATCAATACATTACGACGCCTCAAAGCTACGCGGTCATTTATAAGGAACGCGCATGAGGAAGACTGAATACTCAGTTCGGTTTTATGGAGTTTTTTGTTCTCAGTCTTGAGCCAAAATCACGGAAACCCTTTATTGCATTCGCTTCCAATGCAGCTCGGCCACAGCTCCTGGTAAATCGCACTCGCCATCTGGTACTATAAAGCAGGACGGCACGGAAGCTAGATTTTAATTAACTAAATTAATTAGTTCCTGCGCGTTTAGTACACACTTTATTGACACTCTTAATTCCTTACTTCCGGACAACAATCTGTGTTGAATTCCTGTCTGTCTGTCTGTTGTTGCCAGGAAGAGAGAAAAGCAAAATGCACAGGCCTGCCCACTGGCTCAAGCCGAGCCACAATCGCTACCACGTGCAGATAGTAGGAGAGTTGAAAGATGGGATCTTGTCTCCTTTTCAGAGCCACCCTACCAATAGACGACGGAGTGAACCGCCAGGAAAAAAACAAACAAACTAAAAGGTTGTTCCAGACACAATGTTGTGATACATTTCGCTTGAAACTCAAGAGAAGACTACTTTAAACGCTATTTTCAATATTATCCGCAACACTGACCACACGGGCGCGACACTTCGTTCAGAAGGCCCAGCACACCACTCCACCCACAGCCAGCAGATCAACGACCTCGATTTCAATGCTGACGATCGCTCGCCGCCCCGCGCGCACGACTCGGAACGAAGCACCATCGCTGCCCGTAACCCACACAAAAGCGTCGCAGTCCTACCTCCGACACAACAGCATTGACCCCAAGACCCAGCAGAGGGACAAGCGAAGAAGGAAAGAGCTAGCCCGGCCGTGAACCCTGGCCATCGGTTAGCACTTAATCACGGCATATTAGCGAATGGCAGACCCGATAGCGGGACCCCCACGCGAGGGTTGAACAGAGCGCGCGAACGAGAGTTGGCCTCCAAGCTGCTTTCACTTGCAGATGAGCCGATCTGGGAGAGACCCAAGGGGCAGATAAACAAGTGCGAGCAGAATTGCACTACGCGACCCTGTAAGAAGAAGCGGGGCGAGCAGTTAAATCCTTTAGATGCGCCCCGGAGGCGCCTGCCTTCTGCACATTTCATTGTTTTGTTGCAAACACTGCGAACGACCACAGAGTTTCGTAGATTCTGTCTTTGTCTACTCTTTCTAACGAAGGCCACTAAGAGAAAAGATTCCGAAAGCAAGAACTATGAAGTGCTCGTGCAGGTATCGCTAAGTGATGCATACAATACATGGCTCAGCTCTTAAATTTTATTTTTAATTAGAGATAAAAACATCAGCCCGCTCTGTGTTAAAAGTTTACAGTACAGGTAATTTCTACACCCATCCTTCACCAGAGCCTTTCAGTGCTCCCTTATGAGAGGTCACAGTGCTGAAGTTTGGCGAAAAATTGCTTTGGTTTCGTTTATGGGTGTTCGACACCGCAAAGCGACTCAGGCTATGAGGGACGCCGTAGTTGAGGGCTCCGGATAATTTCGACCACCTGTGGTTCTTGAACGGGCACTGACATCGGACAGTACACGGGCCTCTAGAATCTCGCCTCCATCGAAATGCGCCCGCCGCGGCCGGGATCGAACCTGCGTCTTTCGGGCCAGCAGACCATGCAGCGCAATAACCAATGCAAGAGGTCCCACAAACAAGGCAGCGTGCGCTTCTAGTGTAAGAAAGGAGCGTGCAAATCGTTGTTCTACCCCATGTTTAAATTATATTGTTTCAAATAAATCCCTATGTATACAGGCGGTGAGCGTACGACAAAGGGTAAACGCTTAGCATAACACAGCGAGTGGGAAAAAATCCAAATTTACACAGTACGTAAAATGCACGTGAAAAGCTGCCTGCCTGCGCTAATGCAAGCTCGCTGCTCTGACATCATACACAGCCGATTACAACTGCAAAGAAAGCGAACAAAGGTTAAAAAGAAGTGCGTGGGAAGGGGGGGCGGGGTAGAACGAATGCACGCCCGAGACGAGCATGAGGCCCCGCGTTTTCACACACAGAGACCGGTTAAAAACGTGCGAAGGATCAACGCCAACCAACTCGCTCATGCAGTTGTGCAGTTTAGACAGACGCGAGGGGCGCAACCGATCCATTCTTCGGTTACGAGGGAGGCGCAGGCCCCATGCATCGTCTGCGAGCAAAATTCCTCTTCGCGCTCCGAGTCCAGTAACTTCGCGGGGCAGTCTCTGCTTCCACAAGGCGGAACCGGTTGAGGTCTTCTCCGCTGGGCAGTCATGTGGAAGTGTACGCATCGCATCCGTTGCTCTTAAACAGCCTTTTGTTCTTGGCAGGGGGACACTGAATGCGCTATAAGAACAAGGTGGTGGCGAGAGGGGTAGTCGGCAAGCGTCCTGGTTGCTTGCTGCCGCTTACACGGCACAGAAGCGTAGCTTTGATGATCTGCATATTATGTGGGCCACCGCCACCCCATCCCTCCCCGTCCATCCAGGCATGCCGAGTGCGCGCTGCCTCGCAACCATGACGCGCCCACAACGGGGTCCACTTATAGAAGCCATGGCCAAGAGGGGCCTCTCGAGAGACTGTCCGGCCGGGGCGAGGAACCGTGGAGCGGTGGCCCGCACAGAAGAGAAGACGCCAGGCAGGGAGGAGTCGGTGGGAAGGGGGTCCTCGATCCAGCCAAGCAAGCCATCGATGGCTATAGCCAGCTTATTTAACGCGGGCTGCACGGCGATGTCCGCAACGTAGGTATCGATGCAAAGGGAGGAGTCAAGATGGATGGTGCGCACTGCGGGACAAGATACCACGCTAAATTATGCCGATCGCAACGAACCGAGGACCGCGGAATATAGACTTGCGAATGGTAATAGGTTGTACAGCGGTGCCCCCTGTGTGAATCTGCTC
Organism: Amblyomma americanum; assembly: GCF_052857255.1. Classification (NCBI taxonomy): domain Eukaryota; kingdom Metazoa; phylum Arthropoda; class Arachnida; order Ixodida; family Ixodidae; genus Amblyomma; species Amblyomma americanum. Next base: position 111,600,806 of record NC_135505.1, on the reverse strand, counting down.
CGTTTTAGGGCCTTGAGAGCATAGAAATCTGACCGTCAGGCACACCCCAGTGGACCGGCCTTAAGTCGAGCTGTGTCATTTTATTCGTTTTTGCTAGAAACGAGCCCTACTTTTGATGGCCAGTTGAGCGAGCGAAATCTATACTCGGACATTTTTCACATAAAGTGCAACATAATGAATGGCTAAGGGAATGAATTTGTGAAACGATCGGCTTTATCCGACTAGGAGAAGGCAAGGGGTTAAGGATTAAGGAGGAGGACCCTTGAAGATTTGGGTATGATCTTTTCTACACTCAAGAGTATGCCTGTATAGAAAGGGAGTAAACTGTCCTCTTTCGCCCTCCCATTTACAAAATTTATAAACGGGAGTGTTGAGAGGACAGCTTACTCCCTTCTTACTCCTCTCTGTTTAGAGTAGCTCCTAGTTCCTATGTCAGAGGCCAAGCAGAGTAATATAGTGTTCCCTTATATTCTGCTTCCACAGCTACAAACTCAGTAACAAGTTCTGTCTTCCTACGCTCTAAAGAGAAAACCGCTCGCTCTACCCTGAGTTTCCCGTCGTATGCAACATTAGATGGAGAAATGTGACGCAAGCGTACAACAGCCGAAGTGACTACATGCACCGCAACAGAAGCAGGTTTTACTTCGCGCAGCGATGGGAGCACCTCGAGGTCGAAGCAGCACCTCAGGTGATCCCGCACCTCGGCTATCTCCGGTGCTGTTCCGACGAAGCTCTTACAGTGTACTTGCTCTTATATAGGCAGTTCTTTCGCGACACCCTCGCAGCAAGGGCGCCCTCCCCTGCTATTCAAGGGGCGCGCAAGTCACGAAGCGGGCACAGCCCATAAGCCATGGTATGGATGTCGGGTGCTATGTGAGTATATGCTCTGCAAGACCGCAACCCCACCGATAACATCTCTCTATTGAGGTGTTTTTCTCGCTGCAGACGGTGTGCACAGCAGACACGCAGACGATCGAGAGATAACAGAAGACAACAACGGAACGAAAAAGGGTTGGTCGCAAGAAAGGAAAAGTTTTGGGAAAGTATGAATACTAATGACTGGCACGCAACAGTGTCCGCTATTTCGAGCCAAATTACAAACATAAAGGCGATTGCCAACACGCATTGACGGCATCGGTTTCAGCGGGGATTCCTGAGCCGGGGGGCACGAGGAAAAGGGGGGGGGGGGAGGCACCGTTTAATGGTCACTGGAATTGTTAGCCTGGTGGCTGATAACAGGGAGATTTACAATAGGAGGACCCTGCCCCTGCAAGCGATAGGGTCCCTCTATTCTAAAACTCCCTAATGACATGTGCACTACAGTCGGATACAACTCAAGAACGAAGCGGCTTTCCCCCGTCAAAGGACCCCCTTCCAGCCAATGGCGTCGGCCCATTCTCATGACCCTGCTAACGTGGCAATGCAGGGAGCGGCACGACAAATCAGGGAGGGGACTATCCCTAACCACGGAGGGAGGAGACTATACCCTTTCATCTGCCACTCCCTGCATTGTTACGCTAGCAGGGTCATGAGAATCGGCCGACGCCATTGGCTGGAAAGGGGGTCCTTTGACGTGAAAAAGCCGCTTCGCTCTTGAGTTGTATCCGACTATAAGCTGTCGCGCACATATGGAAATACACAGCACTTTCACAAGTTGCGTATAAAAACAGAGGGACCTTTAATAGTTACACCTTTGAAGCGCTGTGAGAGCGTCTGCGTGGGGGTTACCACATCCCAATCAGCGCACGCCAGTGACTACGGAAGTCCACACTGACCTGTGGGGTAACGAAGAACTGAACGGACGCGGTATAGCGATGCCCGAACTGTCACTGGCGCTGGCATGCCACATACTTTCCTCGGTGTTTGGGGAAACTCTCTGTATACATATCTCGTTCAATTTCAGCGCCAGAGCCGGTCCCAGTTGTGCAGACCAGTTCTGCCAGCAGCATGGCCATCGATGCGACCGCTTGGCAACCGATCGGCCGAACAGGTTTCCCAGCGCACGTGCTGCTGCCACTTTGTCGTGGACTTTCTTCGATACGGCCAGATAAGAGCGCCATGCTGTGGCCGAGCCACACACCGACCGTGTGACGTCCGGGATCACGAGTGGAAGTCGTGTGTGTAAGCGTGCGCTTTGCGGTTTCATAATGGAGCGTTAAAACAGGACAGGCAGCTGCGCCGGGCATTGAACGCAAACTGTAGAGGGGACACATCTGACGCGTGCGTCACGAACAATCGGGCGCCTATACAACCCCGGGAGTGCGCGTTGGGAGAACGGCGCCCCATGACGTGAAGGCGTCACTTCAAAGGGTGTTTGCATAGCGTGTGACGTGGCTTCGTTTTTTGTGGTTTATTTTAATTTGTCCGGCCGGCGCTTGCGATAAGCGGGTCAGTATTAAAATGAGTTTTTTTTTTTCATTTCTACTGATTTCGCTTTAAGCCCGGCAGAAGCTTGCTGGTCCGGACTCGCTCTCTCATTTATTTACGTTTTTTTTCTTTAGCCTTTTGAGAGAACCAATGAAATGGGAAATTGGCAAGTATTCGAAATGCAATGTGCAAAGCTTACCTTTTTGTTTTTCGGTAACACAAAGCTTACCTTTGTGTCACCGATGGACGTCAGTTCAATGTAACCGCCCTGCAGCTACCACTTCATCCTTAATTATTTTCCATATCGCTGTAGGACTTAATTTTGTGCCTTAAACTTTAACAGTGATCCTTTTCGCGAAAATATTAGACTTGCACTTTAACTCAGGCTGTTATGTTTATGTCAGCGTGGTATTTATAACAGCGAAAAGATGTTACACGCAGAAAGCGATAACAATACAATTAACAAATACCACTCAACTGGTCCACTTCCTCCGGTTGCCGCGAAATTGATCATATTTCTTTAACTTAAGTCAACAACCGGCTAAACCGAAACTGAGAAAGCAACGGACCCACATTTGAGGTACAACATATACAGAAGACCGTGCCTAACGTAAGCGGCCGTGAGAGTGATCACAGGTGAGTAATCATTTATGATGACTCGCCCGTATACGTATGTCGCAGTATATACGAATCCACCACCAGGTTGCAAGTAACAAAAAACGCGAGCGCGAGATACACGCAGCAACGACCATTTTCATCGAATCAGTAGAGATTTAGCATAACGTGATCCGCGAATCGGTTCCTAGAGGCACCAGCTGCGCATGCGCCAGTGGCCCCGGCTAGCGCACACCTGTCACTTCGGATGCACAACTGGCCCCGAATAGCGCACACCTGCCACTTCGGATGCCCAACTAGCCAAGACTAGCGCACACCTGCCACCGCGGATGCACAATTCGCCCCGACTAGCGCACACCTGCCACTGCAGATGCCCAAATGGCTCCGACTAGCGCACACCTGTCACTGCGGATGCACAGCTGGCCCCGACGAGTGCACACCTACCACTGCGGATGCACAACTGACTCCGACTAGCGCACACCTGTCACTGCGGATGCACAACTGGCCCCGACTAGCGCACACCTGCCACTGCGGATGCCCAAATGGCCCCGACTAGCGCACACCTGCCACTGCGGATGCACAACTGGCTCCGACTAGCGCACAACTGGCTCCGACTAGCGCACACCTGTCACTGCGGATGCCCAAATGGCCAAGACTAGCGCACGCCTGACACTGCGCAGGCGCAGCTGGGTCCGTGCGGAAGCGGATCGCAGTAGCGGATCGCGCTATGCTAAATATGTCTCGTAAGAAGCAGCGCGCCGTATACTTGTAGAAAAGAAAAATGGCGATGCAACTACCCGATTTTCATTTTGCACGCTTCGCCTGCTCAAGAATTCTAAGTGCAGATCTCACAAGCCGGGCGAACAGCAACAGTGCCAACGTAACACTTTGTGCGAATAGCAACTCGTCGGAAGAGCAAAGAAAAAAAAGAAATAAGCAGGGAGGGGTGGGAAAGGGAACGACGCAGTTTAGCGCGCCACCCGAGAGAACCGTTAAGCGAGAAAAGCGACGCCGTTTGCGCGCATAGGCTTCGCGCGCACGTAAGCATCGTTTTCGCCAGCAACGGCACGAGGAAACCAACCAGGAAGTGAGACTGCTAGCCGAGTGCGTCGACGGAAGGCAGCGCTAAAAGCGCGCGCGCTTTCTTTCTCGTACGGCGTGACGCTCCAACGTAAGGCCGCCAACAAATTGTGCGGTCGGCGTACGCTTGATGGAGGAGCCAAGTCGGAAGCGCTTTAAAGCGACGAAGGCAGCGGAAAGTGGAATAGCATTAAGACCGCATACAGTGTGCCTCCTACATAGTCATTAGGAGGGCACACCACTTTTAGAGGAAGGGGGTTTTCGACGAGCATACGTTAGGCGCAACGTGATGTTACAACTTACACAAGTGTCTAGGTGTGACCGGCCATCTAGGAGTAAGAAGTGATTAACGGCGCTTTTTTTTTCGGCACCATTTTACGTGTTCAATTTTCTTTTCTGCAATGCTATGTGCTTCTTTTCCTTTTCTTCTGTTAATAATAATAATAATAATAATAATAATAATAATAATAATAATAATAATAATTGGTTTTTGGGCAAAGGAAATGGCGCAGCATCTGTCTCATATATCGTTGGACACCTGAACCGCGCCGTAAGGGAAGGGATAAAGGAGGGAGTGAAAGAAAGGAAGAAAGAGGTGCCGTAGTGGAGGGCTCCGGAATAATTTCGACCACCTGGGGATCTTTAACGTGCACTGACATCGCACAGCACACGGGCGCCTTAGCGCTTTGCCGCCATAAAAACGCAGCCGCCGCGGTCGGGTTCGAACCGGGGAACTCCGGATCAGTAGCCGAGCGCTCTAACCACTGAGCCACCACGACGGGTCCTTTTCTTCTGTTCAAGGTTACTTTTTGGGGGAGGGGGAAATGCACCACAGCTTCAAGAACGATGTTCAACTAGCGTTACACCCCTCCACCACTCCTTTTTTTTGTTGTACTACAAAGTCAACAATTGATGAAGAGGATGTTACGAAAGAAGGTTGGTTCGATCATTTGGTGAACAGCGCTTAGAGACATGGACGGAACACAAAATACGACGACATAAGCGCATATGTCTCTGTTTACCAGTATGATACACCATCAAGTAGCCCAACAGCTTGCCTTATTTAAGGCTGGCTTGCTTGCTCTTTTGAGGAAAATGAAAGTTCAGTGACTGATATTTTGTGCGGACACTTTAACCGCGTCGTGAGGGAAGGGAGGGAGGATGGAGTGAACGAAGAAAGAGGGAGGTGTCGTAGCAGTTTAGTGCACTCGGCTACTGAGCCGGAGTAGCCAGTTTCGAACCCAACTGCGGCGGCGACTTCCATCGCAAACGTTGTGTTGTGCGATATCAGTGCACGTTAAGGATCCCCAGGTGGTGGAAATTATTCCGGAGCCCTCCACTACGGCGCCTCTTTCATTCTTCCTTCTTTCACTCCCAACATCCTCCCTCCCCACTCTCTACATGTCCTACAATAAATATTTTCATCACCGTCCCTCATGGCGCGGTTGAGGTGTCCACCAAGAAGTGATACAGTTGTTGTTAGTGGCTATTTATTAACAAATTAACAATGGAAGGAACAGATGTTGCTAGCCGCGGCATCTGCCATCGAAACCTGAAGCACCTGAGCTGCGACTTGCGGGAATTAAAGGACAGGGAGAGGGAAAGAAAGGGGCGAGCGATAGTGAGAAAGGATAGGGGTAGGGGGTAATATACACTATGTACTAAGAAATAAATATGGGGTGCTCCGCCGCGCATCATATTATGAGCACCCGGTGCACGGCCGTGCAAATTGCTTAGTGGAAGGGAACGGCCTGTCGCGGCCCAACTGCGCCATTTCATACTACCCCCCCCCCCAAAAAAAAAAAGCACTAATCGGAATAATTTTCAACACTAGGGGGTTTTACGAAAGAAGTGAAGGCGCGGTAACTGTCTCCCTCTAGGTGGGCACCTGTGACTTCACCCAGCACAGTGAAGGAAAGCGACGAAAGCAGTGAAAGAGGGCAGACATAATAATAATAATAATAATAATAATAATAATAATAATAATAATAATAATAATAATTGGTTTGGGGGAAAGGAAATGGCGCAGTATCTGTCTCATATATCGTTGGACACCTGAACCGCGCCGTAAGGGAAGGGATAAAGGAGGGAGTGAAAGAAGAAAGGAAGAAGAGGTGCCGTAGTGGAGGGCTCCGGAATAATTTCGACCACCTGGGGACCTTTAACGTGCACTGACATCGCACAGCACACGGGAGCCTTAGCGTTTTTAATAATAATAATAATTGGTTTTTGGGGAAAGGAAATGGCGCAGTATCTGTCTCATGTATCGTTGGACACCTGAACCGCGCCGTAGGGGAAGGGATAAAGGAGGGAGTGAAAGAAGAAAGGAAGAGAGAGGTGCAGTAGTGGAGGGCTCCGGAATAATTTCGACCACCTGGGGATCTTTAACGTGCACTGACATCGCACAGCACACGGGCGCCTTAGCGTTTTGCGTCCATAAAAACGCAGCCGCCGCGGTCGGGTTCGAACCCGGGAACTCCGGATCAGTAGTCGAGCGCCCTAACCACTGAGCCACCGCGGCATCAGACATAAAAGGCAGTGCTAGCATTCCAACTCAGCACACAACCGCACAATGTCACCCTCCCTCCTCGTGCTTTGTTTGTGCGTTTGCCTCTATCCGCTACAGGAGACAAGCACGTGCACAGACGCCAGACGCGCGATTCCGGCGGTTGCCCGCCTGTTGCACACGACATCCGATATGGGCACGGGCCGGCAGTACGCAGTCGCTGGGGAAAGGCGAGGCGCGAGCATAACAAAGCGTCAGGCCGCGCACGTAAGGGGAGGTGTTGGGAGGCGCCGACAAATGACGCCACCTCCGGAAGTCAGAGCACCGGACATGCGGCAGCGAACCGCACGGGCGCTGGTGAAGCGATGTGAACCCAGGATCCAGCACCATTGCACGTCGGTCCGTCTCACCGACAAAAACACTCCCAGAATTCATGATATCGTGAAAACAAGCAACGACAAGGATAGTAGCTTAATAATAACTGTTTTTGGGGGGGAAGGAAATGGCGCAGTATCTGTCTTATATATCGTTGGACACCTGAACCGCGCCGTAAGGGAAAGAATAAAGGAGGGAGTGAAATGATAAAGGAAGAAAGGGTTGCCGTAGTGGAGGACTACAGAATAATTTCTACCACCTGGGATAGTATCTTAACCGTGACCACATTACCCCGGGCTATTTATATGTATACTTTTTTGTAATATTTCTGGTAAGGCGCATGAACGGTTGTAGTCTCGGTGGGTACCTGAGCAGCCCCGAAAGGGAAGGAATGAAGGAGAGGTGGTGGAGTTGTAGAGACGAAAGTTGTTCACGTTGCCAAACTTGCATCTTTGTTGAACCGGCAAGCAATGCAGGTCTCCAATAACGCCTGTCACCTATAGTTTTTTCGGTTTGACAATTCAATTATGACGACCTATTGTAAAGCGTGTGTGCGCTTTGCTACAGATAGCACGCCTCCATGCAGTAGAGGCGCCATGAATGCGTTATCATGTGTGCCCAGTATGCGACTTATCAGATCCACGACCACAAAAGACAGAAAGGTGTAGATGCAAGTGATAGACGATAGATGCAGCCCATGAACACACAGGAGATGTCAGATACGCTATAGAAAATATATCCATGGATGCGTGGCTGAAGCGACAGTGCTGACTGGCATCGTCTCCTTATTCATTGGGTTGAATTTGTTTCCGAAATTAAATGCTCACAGAACGTTATAAAAGCGTTGGAGCATACGCTCATCAGCCGATGCGAGCAAGAAATGCATCGAACAAACACTGCTAAGCACTGGTTACTAACAGCACGTTTGAATGAACCAGCACAAGCTGAAATTGAAGCAGAGGGCTCAAAAGGCCTGAAATTACACTGTGCACAGCACAGATATCATACAGATAGGAAAGTGACAAGGTTAACGTCCAGGGACAGAAAAATCAGGGCAAATTGGAGAAGAAATTTGAGACACTGATATCCTAGCGGAAATTAAGAGAAAGAAAGGGACACGTGATCTCGCCCAGGGTTGATGCGGAAAACTAATAGCGAACGTTACGCCAGGGCAACAAATGCCAAGGGTTCGGAAAAAGAACGTAGAGAAGGGCGGCACAGGGTCAGGTGGGAAGACGAGGTTAGGAAATATGCTGATGGTTCATGGTTGATCGCGGTTTAACGTCTCAAAAGCAACTCCGGCTATGAGGAACGCCGTGGTGGAGGGCTCCGGAAATTTCGAATACCTGGGGGTTCTTTAACGCCTCTAGAATTTCGCCTCCATCGAAATGCGACCGCGGTGACCGGGATCGAACCCGCGACTTTCGGGTCAGCAGCCGAGCGCCATAACCACTGAGCCACTGCGGCGGCTAGCAAATATGCTGAGACAGGGCTATTCGGAGGTCAATGGGGAAATACCTTTCTTTCTTCATAGCTCGTAACTTGCTTCATGATTATAGTTATGAGGATGATTACAATGGGTGTTGCTTAAAGCTGGAACTTGAGCAGGCAGATCATGTCCTAAAATCGTTATGGCTACTTACCGTTATTTTCTAATACTTGGAACTCTGCCGTTTCATCAGCGGCAGGACTCACGATCAGGCTTCACACAGCATTAGGGCAATGAACTGAGCATACGCGCAGCGTAAGGTCTGTCCTGGTCCGCGGCCCATTCGCTGCTACAGCGCACGCGCCAAGGAACATCACCGTGCCGACCAGCTCCCGTTAAAGCGTACTCGTCATTTTCTTCGCATGCACTACAGGGAAAGTATATAAATAGCGCGCGCATCACGGTGTGCCTCCCGCAGACCCACGAACGCGCTCCGCGCGACCCCGATGCGCACGGGGACCATGATAAAGCCCTCCAATCACGCATTATGCAAAAACGCTCCAAACCACAAGCACGCGCAGCACGCGCCTTCAAGCGCACTGGCTTTAATCCTCCTTCCGCCGCCGACAACGATATACGCACGGGCCTGATCGTCAAATGCAGCGCCGCCAACTGACCGACAGACCGAGTTGAAGACCGGGCAGCCACCGTGGACCGCCCTTAGCCGCAGAGGCAGTCTATACCGCGGCTCGGTTCGCTCGGCGCAGAGTTAATTGTGCGCACAGAAGCCGGGCATGCGGAGCACAAATGATCGCCGATATACACGGCCTTTGTCGAAGGACGAGAGCCGCTGGCCTCAGGGGCCAGCAAAACCGTGCAGCGCTGAGGAAAGTAGAGACTCGAGAACGCTAGCGTTGATGGCACACGGAGGACGGCGCCGTTTCGCGGCTTATAAAATTATCTGATCACGCCACCTTGATCACCAGAGCACAAGCAACTTATGCAAAGCGCTCAGCGTCACACTTGCAAGTTCTGCATGGTGACTGGTCAGTTAGTATAGTACAGCACAACACTTCCCACACTCCGCCGCAGTGATACTTTCGGGTGTGCATCTCAGAACCGGCACCTCAAAGAGGGCTCTTCAAAAAGGGACCCCCCAGACAGGGCTCCTCTACGGTAGCTCCTCTTAAAGGGCTGTTCATGGTGGACTCTTGAGGGTGGGTGGACACTTCAGATTGGGTGGACACATCAGGCTGGACACTAACACACCATGGAGGACACCTCAAGGAAGGCACCTCATGGTGAGCGCCTCTTTGAGGGCACCTGAACACAAGAACAAGGAGGGCGCCGCGTGCAAGGCACCGCACACCTTAAGATGAACACGTGAAGGTGTGTACCTCAAAGCCGCGCACCTAAAAGTGCGCGCCTCAAGCAGTTGGCAATACGCTGCACGGTTTTGCAGTCTTCCCCCCCCCCCCCCCCCCCCCAGCCCTTTTGTTTGTCCGGCGCTACTGCCGCTGCTGGTATGCGGTTGCTGACCGTAACACGAGCCGGCGAGGCGGCAGCAGCAGCAGCACGGCCGTCCGTAACTCGGGAGCTTGCCCATAAGGGCTGACGGAGAGATAACGAGGACGCCCTGCGCGCGTGTGCAGCTCCCAGAGACGCGGCCGACCATAAACAAGCCATTCAAGGCCTCTGATGAAATGCGGCGGCGGGGCGTGACCCGTGCATGCGGTTGAAATTGCTGCTCGTTCGCTCGGTGAGACGCGAAGGTTTCGTTTAATGCGCGTACCCCGAATGATGAATTGCGCAGCGTGTAGTCGGCGATGGGGCGAAAACACCCCTCCACCACCTCCCCCCAGTCCCCCTCCTCTCAGACTGTCTTCTGTTATTGTATAACGTGGTGGCTGCAGCTCCTGAAGGTTTCGCTTCGTGGCAACAGCTGTCGGAGTGATGCCCTATTAAGCGCTCAGGCTAGGGTCCTGAGACACCACGGACCTTTGAGCCAAGACTAGAAGCCGTAAGAACTAGGTTAGTTTAGTTTAGGGTGTTTAACGTCCCAAAGCGACTCAGGCTATGAGAGACGCCGTAGTGAAGGGCTGCGAAAATTTCGACCACCTGGGGTTCTTTAACGTGCACTGACATCACACAGTACACGAGCCTCTAGAATTTCGCCTCCATCGAAATTTGACCGCCGCGGCCGGGATCGAACCCGCGTCTTTCGGGCCAGCAGCCGACCGCCATAACCACTCAGCCACCGCCGCGGCCCAAACTGTAGGAACTGCTTACCTTGAAGATCGACAGCCTGAAATCAAAGCACCCCGAAACCCAAGCACCTTATAGTATACTGCTTGCCTATACACCCTGAAAGGCAAAGGAGCCAGCAATATGGCCTTGTTACCGTTGCATCTGATAACATTTAGTGGTCTGGCGCACAGATATCAACGTCGTGTCAGAGTCCGCTGAACTACAGGGCGCTAAGCCAGCCTCTCTCCAAGGCCGTTGCTGTTAACCTCCTCCTCAGCAGGGCATACAATTACATCCTGTAAGTACCTAAGATAAGCTCAGCAGTGAGCTGCACAAACAACGCCGCCGAACTGAAAACCAATCAAAGGTACGCGTTCGAGCGTATACAGTGGAACCGCTGCTCGAATACTCGAAGTCTATGCAATCAGTACCCGATCTAGAAGAGAGGGCAACATTACTATCAAACAATATCCTCGGATCAGGGCGGCTTCAGGGGTGAAAACTAAGTTCGCTCGCGTAAGTTGTTTCATGCGACCACCATTCGACAGAGCCTCAGCAGTCTACGTTTTGGGGATCTTTCAGGCAGCTAGAGTTCGATATATCGAGAGAAAATACGAGAATCTCCACTCACACGACAGCGATCGACACGGTTGGGCTAAATTTACAAAGTTCCGTCTGCTAGTGCTCCATTTGCGACTGGTATGATTTAACGAGCGCACAAAACTACCAGAAGGCCCACATGAGCGGAAAGATAAGCTCTCTCTGGGCAGCAACTCCAATGCCATCAAACGCCACCAACAGTTCACTGCCGAAGCACTGTAAGTAGAAGCATTAATTTGCAGGAGACAATAGAGATGGAACCCTGCGGATGGATGGCAAAAGTCCGACGGCTTGAAATTGAAAGCCTGACTAGGTCTTAGCCCTACTACATATGTTCCATCATCAGCTAGAAATTCACTGCGATTGACTTAATCCCGCATCCCCACAGCTGAGCAAAGCGGTAAAACGCTTGCCTGCTTCCCGCCTCGGATGGAACAAAGCGAGCGTCCGGTCATGACGTCTCGCTCTACGTGCACGCAACCTCGTTCACAATGCATCCTTACAACACTCTGGAGTTGGGCTCGTTGGTGAGTCGTAAACAGGACATGTGAGGGACGACACACACTGGAGACGCTGCTCGTTGCCCAAAATGGAGCGCAACTATATAGAGTACTACTGTGTTGCACAAAGAACCATGCAGCGCTATCGAATGTATGCACACCAGCAGAGCACCATGCCGAAACACTGTAGACTGAAGGAAGGAAAAGAACTTTAATGGAATAGGAGATGTCTGCCTGGTTGTCGGCCTGGCATGCTACTCCAGATGAGGGTGAAATAAGAGAAGGGTAGAGAAGAGGATGGTGAAAAGAAAAGGAATAGAGAAAAAGAAAGGGTTAATGGTGAAATCAAGCACACTTACGCACTCACAAACACACACGCACACACAAAATTGTCAGAGAATGTCCACCAAACCCGTGTCTCTTAAAAGCACTAACAATGCATTTGTCCCGCGCACACCCGAAGCCGCGTTCCTCCAGGGTCCAAGGACATGCTCGATGAGCACGGGGCCATCCTGTGGGAGTCGTAAAGCACTTAAAAGTGTCTTGCGTTTGCAGCGGCAGATCAAATGTAAAAATCCCCCCCCCCTTTCCAGGCAATGGCGTCGGCCGATTCTCATGAACCTGCTGGCGTGACACTGCAGAGAGCGGCCTATCGCCGACCATGGAGGAGGTGGTTCGTGAGAATCGGCCGACGCCAATGGCTAGAAATGAGGGGGCGGGGGGGGTCCTTTGATGGGGAAAAGCCGCTTCGTTCTTGAGTTGTATCCGACTATAGCAGAAGACCAGGCAGAGGCACACATGGCACAAAGTAGCGCTCTGTATTCTCGAATTATGGGGTTCGAATTCAGCGGACCTTGACCTGGCCACCATAAATAAACTTGATGTATTAAGCGTTAGTTCGGAATAGCCGCAAGTTCGTCATCACCAGCAGCATCGCAAGCCCAACTATATTATGTGCACGACAAAAAGACAACCATTGCCGGACAACCACTGACCTCCAAACATCTCCGGCCTGAGACAACTACGGCCACCTGACCCTACCAAGCTTCCTAATCTCATCCGCCCAACTAACTCTCTGCCGCCCTCTCAACACCTACCACGCCTTGGAATCCACTCCGTTATACCTCAAAGGACTTTCGGCTGTCTGCTCTCCGCTTTACATACACTGCCTGCCAATTTCCACTTGTTGATTTCACATAGGACATTATGAACCGGAGTTTGCTTTCTAAAGCAGTCTTATTTCCCTCTACCCATTTCTTATATAGTGTTTCAGCTGTCGTTCTCCTCCAATTCAGATTTAGATTCTGGTTTGGTTTTGGGGGTTTAACGTCCCAAAGCGAATCAGGTTATGAGAGACGCCGTAGTGAAGGGCTGCGGAAATTTCGACCACATGGGGTTCTTTAACGTGCACTGACATCGCACAGTACACGGGCCTCTGGAATTTCGCCTCCGTCGAAATTCGACCGCCGCGGCAGGGATCGAACCCGCGTTTTTCGGGCCAGCAGCCAAACACCTACTCAGCCACCGCGGCGGCCTAGATTTAGATTCTGAATCAACGAGATCTATACCGCCGTACATTTAATCGAGCTGCAGGGCTGCCCAATATGCACACAATACTCAGAGCAAGCATTCGTGATCACGTAATTACCTCACCATCAGGAACGTTTTTCTTTTTTTTTTCCCCACTGGAAGCGCGCTTGGTTGTGCCATTCCCGTTGTTGTGCTCGCGTTGCGTAAGCCTGCAGCTCGGCAGTCCATTCCGCGATGCGTGCAGTATATATATGGCGGACGGGGCACCGGCCGACAGACATTGTGTGTCCCCTTTGATCGATTATACGAGAGCGCCCGCTGTCGCCACAGCCCCAGAGTGGGCCGACCTACATTGCCCAGAGAAGAGATTCTTTGGCCGAGTTCTCCCCCCGTCAGACAACACAGCGCGTGCCGTCGCAGGATGGCTACGTGGCCAAAGAACTGCCGGAAGGTGGTTACGCAGATGCCGGGGGCATGACGCTCACAGAGGAGGGTAGACAGCTGAAGAGGTGGCCCGGTGATGGATCGCGCATCGGCTCAGTGTGGGTGAGTGACCCCCCCCCCCCCCCCGGCTACTCCGCATACGCGCCAACACCATGTTTGTTGGTAGACTGTGTGGGGCCTTCCGCGTGAACCCCCATTCTTAAATAATGACAAAAAAAAATAACACGAGGAAGTCCAACGCGTTGCGCCATTCAACCACAACAGTGGCTCAGTCGCTATGACATTCCGGTACAGAGTTCGAGGTCGCGAGTTCGATCCCAGGCCACGGTGGGCGCAGTTCCAGTGAGGGGAAAAATGGTGAAGAAAAATGCGCGCGTGCGGATACTTCGCTACACGTTTATCCGGAGCACACCACTACGGCGTCCCGCGTTGCCGCTCCTTTGACTGACGTAAAAGCACATTGATTCGTACACCTTACTCCTCTACCCACAAAGAACCCAGAATAAAAGTCGCGATAATCTCTGGAGAAATGTGCCGCGTCCGTGACGTACACACGTCTTATGGTGTTTCAACCAATCGATTAAATTAGCCCAGACGTCTTTGTAGCACCAACAGGTCATCCCGCTTCTCTATTAAGCCTGCTCACGTAAAGAGGGAATCCGACGGGCAAAACTACCTGGCATCTCCTGCCAGTTCGCGGTGGGGCACCTATGACTAACCAGATGCTTGCACTGCAATTGGCACGGGTCTCCACATCAGAACACTGGAGAACTGCGCGCGTCAGGCTGCGCCCTTACCTTTCTGCGGTGCTTCATAGAGGTCGCAGTGGCCGCCAACTTCCGGCTCACGCAGCTGCCGCATACCGCGCACAGCCTTAGAGAAGCGTGGCAGCCACCAAATCCGCCATTAATCGTCTCTTGATCGCTGCTTCTAAGGAAACAGGGCGACGGCTGTAGCTAATTAATAGGTCAAGTGCATGCGTGTGTGCCTTGGTCGTTGGCCCAAGCGGCCGGCGCACTTGTCCCCGCACACGGGTTGACGTCACGACCGTTCCCGATCGCCCGACACAAGGCATTCCACTTTGCATGACAAAGGCGCCGCCGCAGCGGGGTGCCCTGGTTTGTACGCTGCACCCTCCCTCCTGTATGTGCATACACACACGTACACGTGGAAGGCCCAAGCGTACAAACACGCACGTACACAGGAGGGAAGATTTGCGACCCCGGAGCGTTAATGTCGGCGCCGAACGCGACGCAGAGGCCGTCATAAAGCCGGCACTTTACGACGGCGCCCGTCGAAGCCGGCCATCGGAGTACGGTGGTGCCATTATACGGCGTCCGCTGACGACGGTATGCCATTACGGCGCGTGCCGTAGGTGAGGTGCACTGGCACCACTTATTCACTCGATGATTTTTTTTTTTTATGGCGCAAGGGCAGCTTTGGCCAAAGAGCGTTATGACACACAGTATTTGTCTTTGCAAACGGTGGAGTCGGGAAACCATTTTCCAAGCATTTAAGCATTCACCCCAAGTAAGGAGCAGGGAAAGCTTGCATCTACTGTACCAACGGTGGGTATACCCGGCGGCACTGGCGATCGAACCCCGCACCTCCTGCATGCGAGGTGGATATTCAGACCTATACAGGCCAACGCTGCAATTATTTAATCATGTGCACTGAAGAGGTTTAGTGACTGAAACGTCATCCGGGAAAATCCGGGTAAGGTGCCATGCAAAACAGCATCATGCATGGTGCCACGTGCACTGCCCTTCTGGAGCAGTGGTAAGAGTTATATTTTGTTTAGAATATGCGACTCGGGCGTAGCAGTCGCCGACGCGTTCAATATAAGACCAATCCTGACCAAGGTAATCAGTTTATCAAACTTCATTGCAGCGCAAATATGGTACAGCCTTCTTTATGCCTGACGCGCCATGTTGAATGAACTCGGGGACACCGCCTGACACGTCGCCGTAGATGTCATCACCACCACCGTCATTAGCTTACCTGCGTCCACCGTAGGGTAAAGACTTCAAATTAATTAACCCTATCCTTCGCCGGCTACACCCAGCCTATGCCCACAAAGTTGCTAATTCTCATCCGGTAGCCATACTATCATCCCCCAGCTGTGCTTGCCTTCCCGTGGAAACCACTCCGTTAGACACAGCGACCTTCGGTCATCTTTCCTTCGCATTGCATGACCTGCCAACGCCAATTTCTTCTCCACTGACTCATGCTTCGCCGCATCAGACAAGGGGAAAGGAAGAATCATGCAACACCGCTACAACAAGTCTGCAAAGCAAATAAGAATGCATGTCCGACACGGCGCGCGGCCAGGAGAGGTCGGCGCACTGGTAAGAACGCGTGAAAACAACGTGCCGAGAACCTCGCTATGCGGCAGCGTTACATACGCGAAGAAGGAACTTGGAAAGCGCGACTGAGGCGGACGTGCAACTCCGCATGTACGCGCACAGGGACGCTCAGGATGCAGGAAAAATAAAAAAGGACACGAAGGAAAGAAAAAACAAACAGCAATGAGGGTGCAGCTTCCTCGCGTGCAACGGGTAGCAGGAGGGCCCACAGCTGTCAGAGGTTACGAACCTGTTCTGCATAACATCCGCCGTTTCCATTTGCATCGTGGAATATGGTCGCGTAGACTCGTGCTGCGCAGAATTCTTTATGGACTCACTTGTTTCTTATTTTGAGAGCTGCATGCGGTGGCTCAGTGGTTAGAGCGCTCGGCTACTGAGACGGAGCATCCGGGTTCAAAGCCGACCGCGGCGGCTGCGTTTCGATGGAGGCGAAACGCTAAAGGCGTCCGTGTGCTGTGCCATGTCAGTGCACGTTAAAGATCCCCAGGTGGTCGAAATTATTCCGGAGCCCTCCACTACGGCACCTCTTTCTTCCTTTCTTCTTTCACTCCCTCCTTTATCCCTTCCCTTACGGCTCGGTTCGGTGTCCAACGATATATAAGGCAGACACTGCGCCATTTCCTTTCCCCAAAAACCAATTTTCAATTTTCAATTTTTTTTCAAACACAGCCACCGGTGGGGCCTGAGAAACCCGGGTTGCTCTCCTCGCGCAACCTGCCGCGGCCAATCATTTGCTCAACTGCCACCTGCCACAGTGGGCAGTTTTCTCACAATCCGGTGGGTATAGGTTGGCACCTGCCACGAAGGGCAGGTTGCAATGATGTCACAAGGTTCGCACCGCCTCACGTGGTCATCCGTGACGGCGGTCGCTATTTCCACTCCCACAGACCCTTCTAACGCAAACGCGTTAATACGCTCCAGCACTGTAAAATGACTTGGTCATGCGGAACAGTGACTGGCACATCGTCTGGTTGGTCATTATCAGCCAGACAACACGGTGGCTTTCAGTAACCATGCAAGCGCTATATATGAGCTCTACAAAATCCGCATAAACGTACCCGGCTTCGGAGTTGAAGCAATGCCCTTTTCGAAAAGAACAACACCTGTCATTAGCGTGTTCGCTGTCGGCTGCAGCGGCTGCGTCTCGATAGAAGGTAAAAAAAGTAATAAGTAAAAATAACATATAACAATAATAATAATACTCTGTATATGCTAAAGAATCCTGACTGGTCGTAACTAATTACAACCTCCATCACAGGCGGTCCACCGTGTTGCATAACAGCCGATTAATCTGTATTAACACACGTTATTTCACACAGAGGTGCTTCAGTACGAAAAGAAAGAGTCATGCTTGCCCCCCATTCTTTTTCAGACTATTAAGTACTTCCTCATCGACAATATACATAGCTAAAATAGTAACCGAGCTGAGATGTATGTAGTTTTCCCTCCTGACTGTTTTTGATGTGAACTGAGCTTACGCAGGCCATTTGACGCCCAACGTTACGTCACGTTATATAGACCTTCCCGCTGATTCTCGGTCTTCCTCCTTCCACCCCTGAAGGCATGCAGTATACAGGGTGTTTCAGGAAAATCTTTAAGAAAGTCTCGAAAACAGTTTTTGTTTTTAAAGCAATGATATGGCTTTTTCAGCATGGTATTACCAGTGTTTGCGGACACTAGAAAACCGGTGAATGTTTATTTTTAATAACTAACTTTTCAACTATTATTAAAGTTACGCGTCCAGTTACAATTGTAAATTTGTAGCCGGTCGTTAGCAACAGCCATATCAGTTTTTAGAATTACGAAAACGCGATTACCCTTGGCGCTGTGGCTCGACAAAACTTGGTTTTTTTTTACTAGCTACGTGCACTGCAGGGGTTGCTTTGCCTGCATGCAAATCGAAAGCGCATGAATTTTGGCACGATGCAGCCAAATATCGTCCAGCCACTTCGGCGAGTAATCGCGTTTTCGAAATTCCAAACACTGACATGGTTATTACCAAAGGGCGGCAGCAAATCTCTAATTGCAACTAGGTGCTTAGCCGTTGTAGTTAAAAAGTTAATTAAATTAACTGACCAGCTTACTACTTAAGGCAATTCACCGGCTTTCCGCAGTCCACCAACACTGGCAATGCTATGCCGCAAAGTCATATTTTTACCCCAAAAAGCCTATTTTTGAAAATTGTTCCATGAAACACCTTGTACACCCCCTCCTGCGACGCTCATGTAAACGTTTGTGGAAAAATTATCCGAGTTATGATGCGCGATGTGCCACGTTCATGCAGGTCGCGCCGAGCGATCGGCATCAGACATGTAAATCCTGTTACTGGTTCCAGCGATGCTGGCCACACACAAAAAAAAAAAAATCCGCGCGGACTAACTGAGTTAGATGCACGTGCACGATATCCAAAGTGCCAAGGAAGGTACGGAGCGTATAATCCCGGCATTATTCATTCAGCGTAATTATGCAATAAAAAGTATAATGAAGGAAAGGCGGTGCGGAGCCTGCAGCACTCAAAGCATGTCTATAGCGCCATCTCCGCTAGGAAGAAGGATGGAATCAGGTAGCGATCAAGCAAGAGAACGCACTGGTGTATACGATTATTATACAATGTCATGAAAAAAAAAAGGGGGGGGGGGGGAACTGCCGCAGGAACCATGAAAACGTTTGGATATGGAAATCTACGGGCAGGTTTAATCAAATGTGAAGCACGTACACCAAGTGTTGACTTCAGTTCTGCATTCCCTGCCGTTTTTCAAAGATGGATGAGAAAGAAAAAAAAGAACGACAGAACAGCTGTTATTTTCAATTGTCTCGCTTTAGTAGTTGGCATACTAAGCAGAGGAGGGTTAAGTTTTTTTTATGAGGTTTTGTTTGAGTGGTTTTATTACACATTGAGATATATCTTGAGATGGCGCTGAGCTAGACATGTGGCCAGTTCTGCGTGCAAGCAAGCAAGCACAACAGAGAAGCAGCCAAGAGAAGATGCGCATACGACAGAGAATAGCCCTGGACACGGGCAGACCGCGGCCTGTGCTGTTCTCTGCTGGGTGCGTTTTTTTTTTTTGGCTGGTTGTAACTGTTTTTAACATACCTTAACAAGAGGTCCACCATTCAGCCTTGCTCCATCTCAGGTATGCGAACAAATAACTAAACCTATCTTCCCGAGACCTGTCTGGAGAAAATTTGTCCAGTGCTTTGAAAAACGACAGACCACGGCCGACAGACTGCGACTCGTAGACTGTGACTCGTAGATTGCGACTCACAGACTGCGACTCAAAGACTGCGACTCACAGACTGCGACTCGGAGGTTTTTTTCCTCAGTAACATTTTTCGAACTGCTGTTTGACTCACAGACTGCGACTCGGAGGTTTTTTTCCTCAGTGACATTTTTCGAACTGCTGTTTCCCTGCCTGAGCCTAGCCCTGGTCTTCCTGCTCAAACGAATTAATCGACGTAAATATTCAATTCCAACCCTCGTGCACCTCACCGAGGCGCGTCGGAAAACAAGACGCCCGCACGTATGACGCAGCGAGCGTAATATATCTCGCGCCAGAACGACGTTTCGGCAACACGCAATGCTCTCCCTCTCACTACCGAGACGCCGAATGCCAGATCACCGGCGCTCGCTTCCTCAAACTCAACTGCGTAAAGCGTGTCCCGTCCCTTTCGCAAGAAGCGACGCATACTTCACCCCCGTTCCACTGCAGAGGCTGCCTCACTCTCACGGCAAGTTTTCTCCTCTAAGCAGGAAGTCCTCACTTTATGCGTCGGAGAGAGTTTTACGCCTCAGCGCGTGGAACTTCGCAGTTGACAGCTCGCGGAGCCGAAGCGGCGGCAGCGCCGCAACGCCACGCCTCTCGCGAGAACTCGGCAATGCGGCGGCTTCTTACCGCTCCCGCTGGCTGCGCGGAGGACGACGGCCTCGTATTCATGATTCTTCTCTTTAAACCGGCGGGAACGAGACCGTAAACGTCTACGGAGAGGCGGGTCTGGAGAGCTGAGCCTCGCTCCACCAATGAAGCCTAGATTTGCAGAACTCGCGGCTCGACAAGCTCCGTGGTGCACAAAGTTGGTCGGTTGGTACAGTTACGCGTACAAACAGAGGAAAACCTTAATAGCGTGTGCGGGGGTTGCAATGACGGCAATAAGTATTTCGCAGCAACCCCCTTCCCCGCCCCCCAGTGTCAGTGCCCATTTTAACGCCATTTCGGATCGCAAGGAAAGAGACAGACAGGATGTACACTGTTGGCTAGTGAGAGATAAAGAAGGCGGTTCAATCCTGCCAAAATATTCTGTTGCAAGGGAAGAAAAAGGCAGTTGCACTGCACTCCACACCGTGCATGAGTAACATGGAACTGCAGCATCCAGTCGTTGCGACGAACGGTTAGTCCTTGAGGACAGTTAACTGCGGCTGATGTCCTCTCTGAGGGAAGCAATGTTCCCTCTTTAACGCACCAATGGCTGTGGCAGCACAGTAAATTCTCGAACGACTACCCTTAGAACCAGCTTTGGTCCTGTGTGACGAAAGGAGCATTGAGTGATATTTGTCGTAATTCCATAGTTTTGTGACAACATTGGAACAGGCAGGCGCAGAATAATTTTGAAAAAGGAAGAAAGGACGAAAACAGGTGAGAAGATATAAATGAGTGAAACTTTAATAAACGGTGCTGTTTGAGGGGCTGGGAAAGGAAGCCAAAAGAGAACTGTCCACACGCGTGAAATATTGTCGAGAGCGACCACATTGTCAGCAAGTACCTCGTAACTCAGGACCGCTCGGGCAACATTCTCAATTGTCAGCAGGGCCAACGCAAGAGTTTTTGATCACAACATATGCTACGGATCTGACAGGCAGACAGCGATGCAGACACAGGTAAACAGAGATACAGACAGGCAACAGACACAAGAAGCCTAAAGAGGTGCCGTTTATTTCAAAGTACTCCCCTCCCCCAGAGAGATCGCAGTCTTATCTTTGCAAAACGGAAAAATAAGCAGCAATCCTCGTAATGGCACTGTGTACGTCTCACGTCTCTAAACGACCTCACGACTCCGTATGCGAAATGTGGACGATATCTGCCGCAGCCAAGGGCCGCAGTCATCTCGGAAACGCTTTCCAAGACGCCATATACGACGTCAACTATCGTCCCAGAAATAGGACTTTCCAAGAGAAGCCCACAAGTCAATCTCCCTGGTCGGCCTTACTGTCGTTTGCCGGCAGGCACACCAACGGGCATTCAGTCTCCACATTTCAAAATGGCTGCGACCATCAACGTGAAAATGATCGCTCTACAAGGAAGGCGGAGCTTCGTATGCTAATCTCTACCTCAAACGGCCACCGAAGCCTGTGAGCGCACGGGGACGTTTCTGCGTCTAGTGACAACATGAATGTGTCACCTTTGGTTGACGGCCTCGAACTCAAGACCCTCGAGAACGTTAGACGCACACGCCTTCGCAATACACTGATGAACGACAGAAAGCTCGTCAACGGCGCAAGGCCAGATTTCAAATCCACCCCTCACCCTAGTCATCACTGCGGAGAACAGTGTTCACGCCCCAGAAATAAGTTCCGAGAAACGAAGCCCGAAAGAGGCAGAAAAAGAAGCAACGTAACGGACTCGAAGGCACTACAATGGCGGCCGCCCCGTACGCTCACACCAAACGGAGCAGCGCTCTCATTAGCGTCCACCATAGTTGGCCGACGTCAGACAGCCGACACCATGCATAGCGAGGCCGCCCCAAGTGTGTGTGTCGCGACACGGCGGTGGCCGAATGAAGGGGAGGCCAATCTGTCCCCGTCGTCGCGGGACACTGGGCAAGAGGGTCAGAAGAAGGAGTCTGTCGCCGCGGTGTGTCGCGCGCGTCAAATGTCGGTGTCCCCCCCAACGTCGCTCAGACGACGGAAATGGCTCTCGATGACGCCAGCGAGGACAGGGCTAAGCGGTGGGCGGTAATCTGGATCACGGTCACGCCAGGACGGGCCGGCCCAAGGTCCGCGCCACGGACAAGCCGTGGTTGCAAGAGAGCTCTGCGCGATTAACGGTATGTTCAATAAAGAGACGAACACCAACGGGTCTTTGTCTTGCCGCTGTCTGTTTGCAGCCGCGCTTGAGCGTTCGCGAAATAGAGCAACATTTCAACTGTCCTCTAAAAGCCCTGCTGACAGGACAGATTCAAAATTATGAGGAGAGGCATTGGACGCAAATGGTGATGGTGAATTTTTATGGCGCAAAGGCATCTGCGGCCAAAGAGCGCCATGGCACAAGGTATTTTGATTTCCTCAAGGTGGGATCAAAAACTCATTTCCCAAGCATTTCACCCCGAATAAGCCGAGCACCAGGCTAGGGGAAGCTTGTGCCCATTGTATCACAGGTGGGTGCCCGGCGGAACTGGGGATCGAACACCGCTACTCCCGCATGCAAGGTGGATGCTCAAACCACTAGGCCACCGCTGAGGTCTGGACGCAAACGGAATGATGATGATGATTATTATTATTATAACGACCACTTCACGCAGTAACAAGCTCTTACGCTAACCACGGGTCGCGTGCCATGTAGTGCAACAGGAAAGAACACCGGTGCGTCGGGCTTGCCCTGGCAATTTTAAGATTACAGCTCAGTGAATAGTGGGTAGTCTAAAGTAGCCGTTACATTTAATCGTTCTTCGCGCATTCTGCTAAGTAACAAATGTCCGCACGCTGACCCTAACGAAGTCACGTTTGTGGCGGCATTGCTCAACAGGAGTAGGCGTGCTTCAACAACAACAACAATAAAATCGATGTTCATCTATACGAAAATTAACCACGTCAAAAGCCTGACCGAGAACATACGTTTCTTGGCGTTCCGGAAGGTTTGTAACGACAGTACTTCCCATCCAGGTTGACAACACCGGTGCTAAAATTGCGACGACCCCGCGTGGGCACCTCTGGAAATCCCCTCCTCACGACTTGCATGCGCGTCCGTCGAGAACTCGAACGGTCAGGCCCGCCCTCACGGCTTGACGAGTGTCAAAGCCGCCGGGTCTTCACGGCGCTTTCTCTCAGGCCCGTTTCACATGCTGCGACTGGACCGAAAATATCCGGTGTAGTCGGTGAGGTCGCAGTGCGATTTTCGGTCACTGCTTTCACACGCGACGCCGACACAACGAATTCGGTCAGAGGAATAGGCAAGGTTCCTTGATTTTTGCATAGACAACCCATTATTAAACGCGACAGAAACATCACAAAGAATGTGTTGATGATTTTATGACCAGCGTATTTTTAGATGCAAGGCATTATTCCGTATGTTTTGATTAGAATAAACACTTTTGCTTCCACCGCGGTAACAGTGCCCACGTGACCGCACGTCGCACGCCGTCTCGGCGCTCCCCAATGGTCAGTCGCAGAGCGAACACACCGACGCTGCGACTGAGTTCCAACCGGACGGAACTCGATCGCAAGCCGTCTGCGACGAGACCGACGGCCCTCCCCAGTCGCATACCGACAGAATTCGCAGTGTCGCAGGCGAAAATCGCATGCATGTGAAACGGGCCTCACCCGGAGACAGGACGCCATAGTAGAACAGACATCGCTGACGCATGGAAACGAAGGGCATCGGGCCGAGCCACGTGGCAAATTTCGCGGCATACAACGACAGGTTCCAACGTTTGGTTCGGACTTTTTTTTTCTTTCTTTGTTTTGATAAACATTGAGTGTTGCCTGACAGGGCACAACCCTTTCCCTCTTTTTCCACGACGTCTTGCGGCTAGCGTTAGAAAAAGAGCTGGAGCCAGGAGATGCACGGACAGGCGAAGAATACGCGTCAGACCGTTTTTTTTTTCTATTTTTCCTTCTTTTTTTCCACATCAATGCTACGACGACGCCGTGACGACGGTTGAATAATGAGCCCGGGCGAGACCCCGTCTATAGGGGGCACCTCTTCTGACGCACCAGGCGACTGGTCCCACTTTCCGTCGCCCGAAATGTGGAGCCGGCCGGCGCCACACTCGAAGCACACGGTGTCTAGCACGCAGAACGAATATTCAGCAGAAACCGGACAGCTGCTCGCTTTCTTGTCTTCCCCCCCCCCCCCCCTTTTTTTTTTGCCGTTGCACTCTCGCTGCAGTCTTCGGAGCTACTGGCGGCAGCGGTGTTTGCGGAAGCGGCTCTGAGAGCTCGATGGACGGATGCCTTTCGTAGTAATGTCGGCGACACGCAAGCCTTCACCCGTCAAGTTGTCATCCCTGGATTAGTCGCCGTTCGATTCAGCCCATGGCGCTGCTCTGTGGGCTGCCATTCGCGACGGCTTCGACTGTTCCGGGTACATCGCGCGCTTTCTATAATCAGAACGGATGCGGCGAAAAGTTCCAGAGCGATGAAAACGCGGAATGACTTGCGCACCACACTACTGTAGCCGCAGCCTAAAAAATTGACAAAAAAAAAGCTTGAGACTCCTAACGTGAGTCATCCAGCCTCACTTCTGCAGGCACGTGGTCCTGCGCAGGGTCACCGTCATCAACAAGGACAACACTTAGACCTGACGTACAGTGTTCGTCAGAAGTACACAGGCCAAGGGGTCTGCTTCCGAGCCCTACCGCGTGGCTCCTCTTGCATACGCAGGGACCTTAATCTCACGAAGGCGGGAGGAACTTAACCCTCTCAAGCGTAGGAATGTCAAGTGTGCTAAATAGTCCCTCTACACGGCTTGAAAGCAAACCGCCTGGGATGTATATTTTTTGACAAAGACTGTACAGTGGAAATTCCCCACGTGATCATCCCTGCAAAGAGGCAGGCGTAGAGGAAGGAAGCTACGGCCCATGTCAGTAAATCAAGGGGCCCATTCTCAAAGCCCTTCACCCGTTTAACGGTTAGTGCGATTTGCTGACGCCTTGGAGGCTGTCGTGCGTGTGACTAGAGGAAGAAGTCCTCTAAGCCTCCGTGAGGTCCAGATGACTACCGTGATCCTCAAAGTTGCTCGAGAGTTGCAACGGCCCGCGGACTGACGGAGCCTACCGCGACTGGCGAAGTCACAGACGCAAGTAGACCACCGAAAGTCTGAACATCTACATGCGTAAACACCTGCTTATGATAGAGATAATAAAGGGCTGATGATGAAGGCTCCACGAGACGTGATTGTCACTCACAATTCCCATCACGCCGCCCGCGTTGTTCTCTTGCGGCCCCAGAGCAGCGAAGCAATAAGCACAGAGCTGTACAAGGCACTCACCTGCAAAGAAAAGAAAGGAGAGAAACATATGTAGCGAAGCACTTGTACGCCGTTGCGAATACACCGCAACGTTGAAGGCAAAAATGAGCAAACGTACACACGTTCACGCAGAAAAAGTAATAGGCCCTGTCTGCAGCCAAGTTTCGTCACTAACTGCGTGTAGTTGGACCTGCTTCGTGTATGTTGCAGCACAGCTAGGCCAACTTTACTACACGCTTACGTCACACGTCTGGGGAAGCACTGAGCTGTGACCTGCACAACACGCAGCCAGTGTGTTGATGAAATAAATTACGTCGAACACAGGCATGCGTATCCTTTTGTTTTCTTTGAAGTGCTCAAAGTCTCCCTCTCCTACGTCATACTTGCGCTGTTATTAGTGAGGTTTAGCATAGCGGTGGCGTATACCGGATTGCCGGACGCCGCCTGCGCATGCGCAGTGGCAAGAGCGGGCCAGGTGTAGCCACTGTGCACTCGGTAAAAAGGTACACGTCTTTGTTAGTACGTCTCCGCTATGCTAAATCTATCTTTCATTTCAGTGAGCGTCAGCATGGCGCAGTAACGAAATTTAAACATTGTTCTTGTTTCGACTGAACAGAGCCAATGAACTTTTTTTGTTTTCCTATTTATTGCGCTGGAATGTGTTGCTCCTCAGCATTCGGCTGCACACAGCGCATATGGTTCATTTCTACCGACACCTTCGCTTCTTTGTCAGATCAGAGCCCTCAGGCAGTCGCTCCACGTACGCAACCAAGAAACTCTGTGCAAGCACGCTAATTGCACGCTACGCGCCGTCAACCGCGCAGATTTCCTTTAACTATTACAACCCGCACGCAGTCGGAGGCGCCGAGCCGTGCTTTACGAGTGATCCTGGCTTCCAGTCGCGGACAGTTATCGCAACCGCCGTAATCAGTCGCGCAACTCGGGGCACAAAACGTTGGGCATCTAACGCGGTCTGTCTCCCCGTTCGGAGCCGGCGGCGCCCTTATCGCCGTGAAAGGCAATCCGTTATTACTACGGCGCACACGCCGGCCGCACGAATGCGCGGACAAGGGCAGTCCTGTGTGCGTGTGCGCACGTGCTGGCGATGCTTCGTGGCCACCCGCGGCCTTCTGGAAAGCGCCGCCGACACTCGCTGTCGCGGTCTTGCGCGTTGGGGCGAATGCTGTCGGAGGGGAAGGCATGAGCTCGAGCTGAGGCGCGCCCGTCATAAGCGCGTCGGGAGAAAGAAAGAGAAAGAAGGAAAGAAAGAAAGGCAGAAGAAGTGGATGCCACAGAGTAGGGGGACGGGGGCACCGTTCCACCCGACCGACTGCCAGGAATGCTAGTTGGATCTTGTGAGGGCTTGCAATACAGCCGGGATTCCGTTCCGGAACGACTCTGATGCATATTTGCCTGCGCGCGCGTGGTGTGTGGCCTCCGTCGAGTTCCTTCCAGCAGACGTTTCGGCGAAGAGAGCAGTGAGGGGTATACAAGGACTGCCGTTTAACGTCTTCGCACTTTTACACTGTCCGCTACTTGGGCATACTTTAGAAAGGCCTTAAAAAAGAAAGAAAAATAATAGTTCATGGCAGTGACTCGGAACCGAAAGCGCGCGAAATCGCATCCAGCATGAAGCATTCACAGACACAGCATCGCTTGGCGCTTGCTGTGAACACAGTTTATCCGGCCTTGCAGTGACTTGCTCCGATATGTAGTAGGTTTACAGACACTGTCGGAAGCAGTGGCTGCCACTATCAAGTCCCACCTTCGACGTCAGGACTCCTCGCCAAACGGCTAAGAAGCTGGTAGTGTGGAGAAAACCAGTGCTCTCACACTGCTGTGCATGTCGCGAGAGGCTCGCGCTCTTGTGTCCGTTGCTAGCTAGATTTAAAAAAGTAATACGCGTTGTAATAAGCAGCGCTCTTTATCAACATACGTAAGGAATATCAGAGAAGTATCGGATCTGGGACCGCGCCGACACCTTTCGAGCTACAGAGTTTGCGTCAGAGCAAAGCGGCAAGAACTGTCAGCGACGTAGCCATCGTGGTTACTCCCACCTGCCCAACACCTTCGCACCGTTAAAGAGGTCGAGGAGTAAGACTGAATTCAACTGCCCGCTGCCACGGCACTGTTGCTCCACACGTTCAGCAAAAGGCTTGCGAAATCCGTCCACAGCATCTACAGTGTCAGTCTGTTTGTCCACATGTCCCTGAAGATGTGAACGCGCACTTGGCGTCTCGCACGCACCTGCGTGACCGCACCAGTAACATCCCCTCTGGGCGGCTAGTCTTCGGTCACGTCATCACGCAACCTCAAGCACGTCTGAATCTTCTGCCGCGATTTTTGACTTGTTATTCAGAACCCTGAACTGTTGCGATATGCTCGTCCTGGTTCGTATATGTCGCGTCCGGTGAACGGACTCACGAGATTACGCCGTATAGCGTCGCCTCGCCATCGGTGCTTGCAAGTACTTGTTTACCCCTGTTAGAAGACCACCTTCACCACTATGTACTATAGGGACTGTCAGATTACTTTGGTCAAGCTCAAGTAAACAAGCCACGGTCTTAGCATATGCTCTGACTCTGGTTTGAAGGTATGCAAAGGAGGAGGTCCTCCTGTTTCAGGAACGAGGCGCGATAACTGCAAGCTGGCCCTATTAGCAAAGATAGCAAGAGCCTTGACAGCCCTGACTCAAGTCCAATATAAGTGTTTGTCAACAGGTGACGCCCCGCGTACTTGACCCAAGTGTGTGTGTCCAAGCCGCTTTCGAATGCAGTGAAGAAACGCGTCTTAGCCCGCCTGGCTTCCCATGCGTGGCACCGCACAGTAGTCTGGCGGGTTGTTTTCTGGTACTGCATTGCAAAGAATTACAAACTCGATTGAATGAGGCGAAACAAATGCTTCCAAACAGAATACAGGTCACCTGAACCAACCAAAAGCGGAAAACTATTAAAAAATCACGAAACATGAACGAAGCCTTTGTAAGCATTTCAACCAGACACGAAAGGCCGGAGAAAACGACAACACCGACGACACACGACTTCGAAAGTCTTGCTTACAATGGGTTCTAGGCCTACGCTCGTAACCTGTAATTACAAAGGCTTCCAGTCTCAGATTCGCGTGCAAGCCCCGTGCGTGTACGAAACGTTTCCTCCATCGTCTTCACGAAACATCGCACGCACACCCCGCTTTGCGCACGCAGCAATCGTGACGCTGTCGTCGTCGTCAAGTAACGGAAGTCCCGACCATACACGAGGCTCTGGAAAACTTGACATGGAGCTCACGAAACGAGGCACACGTTGCTCATATATAGGGATTCTTTCAGCGACCGGAGGCGCAGTCCTGCCGGCGGGGGACGCCATGTCTGCGCGCAACGTGAACCCGACTGTCTTCTTTTTCCATCTGGGTTTCAAGGTTAAGTGTCGCGGTAACCCACTGAGCGGCCGACCCAGCGACGAGTTCACGTTCCTTCCTCCTACCCCCCCCCCCCTCCCCCCCGTCGTCCCGTTAGAGGCTAATCTGCGT
This sequence comes from Amblyomma americanum, assembly GCF_052857255.1. NCBI lineage: Eukaryota > Metazoa > Arthropoda > Arachnida > Ixodida > Ixodidae > Amblyomma > Amblyomma americanum. The sequence continues at coordinate 111,572,043 of NC_135505.1, read as the reverse complement.
GTCGAGCCCGCGGGGCACTCTGAGGTTCGAACGGTGCGCGGACAATCAAGAAACAAATGAGCGTCGTTAGGCACGCAACAGGCAAACGGAGCAGGTTGCCGGACTTGCACGAATTCAAAACTGGAACAAGCGGCTGTCCCCATCACGTACGCGGCACGCGACCTAATGTAGGAAGTGTGCGCGTAAACAGGTTGTACCCCGGCCGTGATACTGTCTCCTCCATTGTATCGATCCTCGCTCGCTCTCGGCTGGACCGATTTGCAGTGGGGGACAAAAGTAGCAGCGAACAAACAGGCCTTCTACGACTGTAGATGTGTTTGTTTTTGTTTCCTTGGTGCTCGGCGTTGCACCCATCTTGGTAGTGGATAGGAAACGGAGGTAGATTAGGCGAGCTAGATTATAGAAAGCGGAGCGACGCGTGCATACCCTGTTTCTCCCTGCTTAGGCGTTCGTGTTCTCTCGTGTGCTTCTTAGGGAATCTCACCTGAACCCTTGCCCAAGCACGTTAGAAAAGGAATTGGACCATTTAAACCACGCCTTTGTTGGACTTTTTTGTTCGAAAAATAGAGTTCAGTGAGGTTTTTCCTGCGTAAAATTTCGAGCTTTCGAAGAACATCGACTTTCCCCTCTTCATCCCTTAAACCCGCTCCTGATTGTTACCCACGTAAGGTTGTAAGGCCGGAGTAAAATGTGTGCACCCGGGAAAGTGAATATGTAGAGGTATAATGCATTCCTGTATTAAAATACAGCGTACTATCAGTTTATTCTTCTGACGTCATAAAGCTAAATGTGCACCTACTGCTACGTAGACCTCCGTCGTAACAGCCGACTGGCCAGGGAATCAGCTGTCCGATAACAGCACCGCGCTGAATCAGAAGCGTGGCGCCAATAGGAGAGGGAGCTTAGAAGGCGCGATGCATTCGCGGCTCCCCGACCGCAGACATGCCTTCACAGGCGATCGTATATCCCTCCGGATGACACACGACGTGCTGGCGTCCGCTAGTGCAACCGCTTTCTCGTCAACTGTCCCTCCGATGGATGCCATCGCGACGCAGGCGTCGCGGCCGTGCAATCCATCACCGTTAGGCAATGCAGACAAGTGGAGATTGCGACACCCTAGCGTACTCTGCAGTCTCAGCGCTGCGCCCCCCCCCCCCCCCCCCCCCACCCCATCAAGTCCATAAGTGGGACTACTGAAAGCCTGTCCTTCACGTCGCGACGTCAAGCAGAAGCGGAGGAAGATAGCCCGTCTATGTTTAGTGGGTACACTGGCGAGAAGCCGCGCCATTATCGCTTTCAATATCACGCGACATCTTCCGTATACCCTTCTTCTGCGCTCCAAGTGCCCACGTTTCATCGGAAGACGCAACAATAGGTTCTTCTGTTCCTTGAAGAGCACAGCCAGCAGCAACGCGTCGCCTCCGAGTTCGGCAGTCACTACTATGCGTCAAATCGAGGAACTCGATAGATGTGTTTTCGAAACAGCTTCTACATCTCTCTCTATCTATATTTCACTGTACACGTTTCTGTACGCTCTTTGCACGGCGTGCAACGCTTTCCTACACTGCAAGACATGAGTTTTGGAGCGGTGTGTCACAACACTGCACTCTAAAAGCGGAAGAAACCCAGCGTCACGTCAGCGTTCTGGCAGCAAGAGACGAAATTTCTTCTCGACAGGTATATGACTCAGAACAAGACGGCACATATGCACAGCTCCGACGGCAAAACAGCGCTAGACTAGGACGGTGACTGGACAACACAAGCGCTGTGTTGTCCAGTCACCGTCCAGTCAACCTCTAACCTTGTTCCCTTGAGGTGCTTTGCTGCCAGACGTAAGCTGAACCAAGTCCATGTTAGTATACTCAGGTACAGAGCTTCAAACACAGGTCGATTCCTTCTAAGCCTAACGGCTGCGCACCGGTGACGTCACGCCGACGCCGCTAGCAACACGAAGCAGGTCTGTGCATCCTCCAGGACTGAATTCCGCGACAAAGGACTTTTTCCAATGACCTAGCCGTATTAGCAGTGTCCTGTACCAGCCTTATGGTTACCATGCGCCAGAACAAACTTTCTTATCTCATCTCCTCCTAGCCTGACTTTCTGCCGCCCTCTGCTACGTTTGCCGTCCCATAAATTATTTGCCATTGTCATGACAGACGCACGAATTGCGCATGGCACGTGATAAATTTTCTTCTTCTGAGTCCCATATATATATATATATATATATATATATATATATATATATATATATATATATATATATATATATATATATAGAGAGAGAGAGAGAGAGAGAGAGAGAGAGAGAAAGATAAACGTATTTGGTTGCTAGAGGCAAAATGCAAAGTTGAAAACGCTTCATTTAGCCATAGATTTATTTTGAGTCGACGTTTCGGACAGAGCCTGTCCTTTCTCAAGACACTGCACTTTATTTTCTCACCTTACTTTAAGTTACAGTACGTTAGTTTCAAGCCCCTTCCGTAGCCTCACTGAAAAGATGGCTGAAAGTGGCTAGAGCTTGCAGAGTACAATTGTTGTACTCTTCTAAAAGCTATCGGCAAGCAGCCCTTTGCTTCATGCACTCCAGCCCATTCTAATCCTATTGGTGCCTCATGGTCCGGATGTTCCGCGCTGCAGTCACTGCTTGGCCTAGATAGCTAGCCCTGTATACAATATCTCACTATCCGCAGAACACTGTTGTTCCCTCCCCAGACCGTTGAACGTTTTCTTCAGATTAGTTTCACTGCTGTTTCCTTCCCAGACCGTTGAACGCTAGTTTTCTTTAGATAAGTTCCGAAGCTAACGCTTCGCACTTGGCGCCGTGTCGTTGCGTCTTTCTTGTTCCATTGTACTTTGAGCAATCGTGCCGACTCGGGTACCATTAAAGAAAGAGGCAGGGACACTGATGAACGTAGTGACGGCCGCATGGCATTTACAGAGCGCAGTTACCACCCGACCTACTACTACACCGCGTAGGGCCATTAGCGATGCAACACGGCCGGTGGCTCACAACCCTCGTTCTAAAGAGACGCTGGGTCAACCGCAACGTGTAATTTCGCGTCATGAATGCATGCTATGAACCCGGCAATCAGTGCGTAGCACGCGTTCTGCAAGGCTAACTGGGTGTGGGCAGGCAAGAACGAGCAGCGGACCACACACGCACGCGCGATCACACAGGCTGTTTTTTTTTTTTTTTGCGCGAGTACTAAGAATGCGTATGGCAACAAACTAGCGGCACGGATCGTACAATTAGTACATCCCGAAAGAGTGAATTGGACAACCGATGGCGGTGTGTGCAAAATGGGCGAATCTGGATATCTCAGCGTGAAGGATCTGCATGAACTGCGTACAAAACGGCAGTAGAGATTGAACCTAATAAAAAAAAATTAAAAGCGACCCTGAACTGACTTCGACGGGCATATTCCAGTACAACATACCTGTAGAGGCGGTCTTTGTGGGTATTCCGAGTGAAATTTGAAACCTTTGCGTGGAGCCTATAATTTAGAATTATTTTTAAATCCCTGCTCGTAGCAGCTTGATATCGATTGGGCAACACCTCACCGCCGCGAGTCCCCTACTCCGATGTCGTCAGTGGCAGTTGAGGAGAGCCGCGGCTAAGCGCATGCTTTAGCACGTCTACTAGGTTTATATGCGTTAAAACCCTACCAATTTTCGAAGCGAAAAGCATCACTACGCTAGGTAAAGCAGTTTTCGGGTAAGCAGCACAACGAACTTGAATGACCTTCAGCCCAACCAAGGATAGCCGTGTATGACCATATGTGGTATAGTTATGATGTTGAACCCTTGACGTGAACCATGACCTTTAGTTGAACTTTGACATTGGGTGACCATCTGGTTTACCTTTGACCTTAAGAAGACTCGATGGGTTGATGTGCAGCCTCGTGATGACATCCGATAGGGGTGTCGTAAGACCATGACACCACGTCATAGCCACGTGGTCGTGTAGATGTATATAGAATGGCTGTCGCGAGCGTGTAGTGGAGCTGCCATGGACGAGCCTCAGACGCCTAGCAAGCGTGTTTGCTTTTCGATGAATTCCAGGGTTAGCCAAGTTAAGGCACTGCATATTTTTTTTCTTCGTGAAAGGTCGTCAGAGCCCTCTGCTTCCCCGGATGTGCTTTGCGGCTGGAAAGCGAAGCCTTTTGGGTCGTCAGTCTCGCGTCTGCCAGCACCCGGTAGCAACAGAGGGACCAACCACTGTGGTGTCCGATATCAGCGTCGGGAACGAAGAGAGGGGAACGCTTTGTTTCAGGTGAAGTGTGCTACCTGACATTCAGGCGGCGCCTCATGTGTTCAGCTGTTTACTTCCAGCGGCGGGTTGCCGTTCAGAAGGGACAGACAGAGCACGTGCTGCTGACAGGGTGATAGCTGGAGTGGCGAACAGAAAATGAAACCGAAGGTATGTACGGCGTGGGACAGAAGAGATAATGGAAGCGACGAGGCACTTACGGATGGTTTTGCTCACATGCAGTTCATTTTTTAGCCTTATCTGCTGTCGCTGAGTTTGAAATCGAAAAAAAAACGCTTATTTTTAAGCCGGAAAAGCGAAGATATAGGGAGTAACAAACAATGGGGCAATTTCCTGGCATCCATGGAATGCCAGCGAAAGTGCAATAAGGGAGTAATTACTCATTGACATTCACCCAATCGCAGCCATACGGCGACAAAGGAAAGATATACAGCTCACTCAGAAACTTCGCAGTTAAAAATAAAAAGAGAATGTGTGGCTAAAGAGGAGAAACAGTTACGAGCAATGTGACGAGGAACGGTCAGTTTCGCATCCAATAAACAAGTTTATCCGTACTTCTGCACGGAATTGAAGCGGCGTTAAAGGATCTTGTGTTCAGAGGAATGGCAAAAAAAAAAACATTTTAAACTTTTCGCCCTAGGAAGAAGTGAGAGCGACAGCTGTAGAGCACCACACTTCGCCGCCCCTAGACCACCTCGGTCACATGATCACGGGTGGTACCACGTCCTCGGCAGCTCCCAATCCCAGGCCCAAATGGATGGTGCAGCGCAGGCCTACATCTGGCTTCTGCGCGTGCTTAGTTTTTGGTCTTGTGGACGTCGTAGCAGATCGTTTTATTTCTCTATTCTGTTTCTACATCCTCTCCCCTCCTTTCTGTAGCAGGCATGCGCTGGGCCTCTTCTGATTGGAAGTTATCAGCATGCCTTTTATTACATTTCGTCGCTCTTTCTTCATTTTTTTTCGAATTTAATACTTGGCTTGTCTTTGTAACTTCTGTGCCGGTCAATTTTTGCGCCGTTCACTATAACACTCTACCGGAACAAACTATCCCAGACGAAAGTCTGACCATATCAGCCCGGTCACCAGAACGCTTACGCCCCAGTCGACATGACTCTGTCCCGTCTCGATAACATTCAGAGGCCGCGGCACGGAACGAATTTTTCTTAATCTGAAAGGTTTCCGAGGAAGCTGTGTAGCTTTATTTTCTAACCTACGACTGCTCTGACGTTGGATGCTATATTTCAATCAAGCTAGCAATTACTTTCTCCATTGAAATATACTCCATTTGGTGTGGGGGGATTCCCCTGGACCCAGTAGAGTACATATGAGACAGCGACCCCATTAACGGAGAAAGTCTGCAAACATTTATCCCTGCAAGACTGCGTTTCCAACCCAAACTTGCGTAGTATGTCGTAATCGCTGACTGCACTCTCACAATGCGTTGCCTTTCGCACTACTCGCGCTTGCGCTCACCGTCAGAGGGGGATAGCGCCACACCCTCCCATGACGTACGGCAAAGGTGGAGGTGGTGTCCCTTGACTCCGAAGACGTACAATACACACTGCAGGCCACGAGGGACCTCCGCCCTCTGTGCAAGCGGGAGTAAGTTCCCCCCCCCCCTCCTCCTCCTCTTTTTCAGCGGCGGGAAAGCGACGTGCCAAGGTCAGGGCGCGAGAAGAGGCGCACCACGCCCTGCGCTGTTTGTCTTTGGAGTAGAAAACAACGAGAGGCCCCCCTTGCTTCGTGACCCCCGGCCGACTGTGCGAACCGCCCCAGACGGTGCTGCTGCTGGCCGCGCGTGGCTATAGACGCAAGGAGGCTCCTGAGCACGAACCTACCCTCGCCTGGGTTTTCTCTGCTGCCCCGCTAACCTCCGCAGAATTGCACTCTTGCTTTTCTTGTCCGTGAACTCGGGTACAAAGACGCGGTGCGGTCTGAGCCGACGCTATGTAGAGCTCGAAAACAGCGCGCACCATAAAGTATGAACTGAAATTTCCACCCAGAGAAGTTGTGGGAAATTCCATTCACAACATTTATCGGACAAAAAAAAATTATCCACAGATTTTCGCGATCAAAAAAAAAAATACTCGTTGTAGCTGCTAAAGACCCACCTGGCTTATAAGTGCCTATTGTTGTTTGCCAGATATGCAGCGTGTATCCACTCATTAGTGAATTGCCACCTATGTTTTTTTTAGTCTTTTTAAGTGTGTCTGATATGCATGCGTCTTCTGGTGTCCTATAGGTTGGCCGTTTCTCCATTAAACTTCAGTTGTTAGTCCAGCGTTGTCCCGTGTTCTTCTCCTGGTGTTCTCGTGCTTTCGCTGGTGAAGTTATGTCTTGTGAATAACATCGCAGATGTTTTTGTTGCTGTATTCACTATATCGTCATTCAGCAATGCCCTATTTTCAGAAACCCTTCAAGCTGATTGCAGTAAGTGGCGAGTGTGTTAGCGATCCGCCACCGGGAGCGTACGCTTCGTGACGTACGGAAGCAGGAAAGGTTTAACAAGCTCATGTTCCGACGTGTTCCTAATTGTTTAACTGGCTAACGGAGTGACTGACCCCCGCGTTTTAAAGCTTAAAGCAAGCAGCATAACCAGACTCGAACTGCACCGCAAAACAATACCGTGCATTCTCCTACGTCACTATCGCATGCTTTAAAGCGGGGAGGGG